>NW_025362239.1:0-5718 GCF_016433145.1 Gracilinanus agilis
TTTGTCCTTTTATTACACTATGAAGTGTAAGCATCCTAAGAGAGCACTAACTCAACACTTTCATTTGATGGATAAAGAAAATAAGCCCCGGATATGTAAAATTATTTGTCCAAGGTCACCTAAGTACCGACAGCAGAGGTGGAATTCTAACCTGTGTTCTAGACCCTTACTTGAGGGTCCTTTCCATTACAGGACAGACACTATCCATGGGATAGTAAACGACTCAGAGGAGGTTCTTTCCTACATTTGGTACATACTCCACTGAAGGACAAAGAACAGAGAGGACAAGAAGAACAGAGAAGGAGAAATGGATTGTTTGGATGCTTTGGAATACCCATAAATGGAAAGAGCAGCCAAATCACTGCGGCACATGGAAATACTGAAGGGAAGATAGTCATCTGTTGATTCTAAATGACCAGTCTTAATATATACAAAGGAATAAATTAAGACTCTACCATATTTCAGAGAAGGCTCACATGGGAGCTTCACTAGAATAGATAGTGAAGGTACAAGATAAGAAGAATAATAGCTGATATTTTGTTGTGCTGGTTGTTGAGATGTTTCAAGCCTGTCTGACTTCATAACCCCATTTGGGACCAGGATATTGGAATGGTTCATCATTTCCTTCTCCTGATCATTTTACAAATGAGGAAATTGAGGCCAACAGGGTTAAGTGATTTGTGTGGGATCATCCTGCTACTGAGTTTCTGAGATCAGATTTGAACTCAGATCTCCCTGACTCCAGAACTAACAATTTTTCATTGTGTCACTTTGATGCCTAAGCTAAGGACTAAAGATTTATAAATCAAATTTAAAACCTTAAGGAAGAAAATAATTTATTAGTCACCTACTATTATTTTGTGCTCTGTGCTTTACGAGTATTATTTCATTTAAGTCTCACAACAAACTGGGAAATAGGGGCTGTTATTAACTCCATTTTATAGTAGAGGAAAGTGAGGCAAACAGAAATTGAGTAACTTGCCCAGGATCATTCAACCAATAAGGATCTGAGGCTGAATTTGAATTCAGGTCTTCCTGACTCCAGTCCATTATGCCACCTAGCACCCTTTAGCATTAGTTCAGTTTCTCTCCAGAAAAATGTCCAATGGTCAGAACTCTAAGAATCATAGCTTTCATTTTATGGAGAACTTGAGGCCTGAAGAAGTAATTCTCTCTCATCATTGAAGTTTAAAAGATAGGGTGTATGGGCAGCTAAATGGCTCAATGGATAGAAAGCCAAGCCACAAAATGAAATGTCCTGAGTTCAAATTTGACCTCAGACACTTCCTAGTTGTGTGACCATGGGCAAGTCACTTAATATCAACTGCCTAGATTTTATTGTTTTTCTGCCTTGGAACAAATAGTATCAATTCTAAGAGAGAAGGTAAGAGTTTTAAAAAAAAGAGCAAAGTGTATAGCTAGAGAATTGAGTAGCTCAAAAAAATATGGGAGAAGGATAGAGAGAGAGACAGATACATTAATGAATGAATGAATGAATGAATGAATAGATGGAAAGGCATTTTCTAAGTAATCACTATGTCCTAAGAACTGTGCTAAGCACTAGAGATATAACTACAAAAGCTTGAAAATGTCTTGCCTTCAAGTAACTTACAATATGTTGGAAGAAACAACCCAAGTAGCTAAGTGGTGTCTAAGAACAGAAGCTTAGGTTTAGAAATGCATAGGGATGATGAAGGAAGGAAGACAAGAATATACTGTTTTCAGTAGCAATGGCCATATTGAATGATTATGGTTCTAGAGCTGGAAAGCAATAGGGGAAAGGAAGAGAGATGGACCTAAAAGGAAGCAGCAGAGTGGATGAGGATGAGATGAACCAGGAGTAAAAATGAAATCATCCTCGATATAGCAGGCCATAGAAGGGAACCAGGATGGAGATTCTGGGACAAAAATTCTAAGTTCCTCCTGTTTCTTGACTCTCATTTGGAGGATCAGGGTTAATTAAGGGCAGCAAACAGCATAAGTGTCAACAGCCAGCCTGGCAGCCAAAAGAGCAAGAGGCTAAACTAAGGGACACCTTGCATCCTGGATCAAGGGTCCTCTTGGCCTGGTCAGAAGAGATCTGAAATAAGATGTCTATTTCTAAATGCAAAATTTCAGAAAGACATTGATAAATTAGAGAATACCCAAAGAAGAATTACCAGAATGGGGAAAAGATCATAAGATCATTCCAAGACAGAATCTAGTGTTATTTAGTCTGGAGATTCAAAGGTTTACAGGGGATGTAATAATTATTTTTTTCAGTGATTAAATATCATATTTTTCTCTTGGATTATTGAAAAAAGAATTTATAAAACCTTTTATTGAATATACAAAGGAAACAAATTTTACATTTGAGGGTGCAGCTGGGTGGCTCAGTGGATTGAGAGTCAGGTCTAGAGATGGAAGGTCCTGGGTGCAAATCTGGATTCAGACACTTCCTGTACGACTCTGGGAAAGTCACTTAACCCCCACTGCCTAACCCTTACCACTCTTCTGCCTTAGAACCAATACACAGTATTGATGCTAAGATAAAAGATATGGGTTTAAAGAAATAAAATTTTAAAAAAAATTCTACCTTTGGGAACTCTCATGCCTTATTCTTCACTCTAAGACCATCACTTCTCAGTCAAGAGGTAGGTATTATGTTTCATCACTGATTCTCTCAAGTCACGGATGGCCATTACTTTGATCAGAATTTTCAGTTTTCAAAATTTTATTGACATGATAATCATCTTTAAGTATTGAAAGGAATGTCAAAAAGAATAAGCTTATCCTACTTGTCCTCAAAGATCAGAACTCAAAGAAAGAGGTAGAGATAACACAGAGGCAAATAAGGACTTGATATGAAGAAAAATTTCCAAATGAAGAAATCCCAAATGGGATGCCTCAAGAGACAATAGTTTCCCTCCTTTGGGTGATTCCAAACAGAAATTGCATTGGCATTCTTCAGGCATATTATTATTTTTTTCAATAAAGAGATGAGCGAATTAGATGGCCACTGAGGACCCTTCCAAATGGAAGACTCTGTGCTTCCTTGATTCTCTGCATTCTAGGGCCATGAGATTCATGAGCTGTATGAGTCCTCTGATTGAGGGGTGAGACAGTGACTGGTTGCCCATTCTTTGTAATGAAGCAAGATGTGCCAAAGCCAGAGATTGACTTACATCATATGGCTTAATGTATGATTCAGCGGAAGCAAAGACATTTACAAAGTACTCTGCAGCATTAGTCACAGTCCAAATTTCATTAAAGCTAGCTACCAGTGGACAAAAATGTATATCCGATTCAAAACAAAGCATATATAGATTCTCCAGGGAAGTGCTGTCTATAGATAGATACATATGCAAGTGTGTGTACAGAGATCTACAGATGTGTGTATTTAAATACCCACATAGATATGTATATATATATATATATATTCACATTTCCATGTGTATCTGTCTGTATATGAGATTATTTATGTGTAGGTGTGTATGTCAATGTATACATTGAACATGTGTGTGTATATATACTTGTAGATGCAAATGAATAAACATATCCATATAATTTATTTGTAAATCAATGGATATGTTGATTTGTCTGCCATATGCTTCAACTAGACCATGTCAACTTGAATCCACATTCTGACAGCAGAGGGCATGAATTTCAGGTTAGGATTAAAGTCAGAAATAAATGAGCCTGGCCCACTTGATGGGATTAATAAATGCTGTTGATACAGCAGCTCTCTCCTCAACCACTCTATATTGAACTGCCCTCATTTATTTTTGATAAATTAATTTTGTATTATATAGTGTTTCTAATACGAGAATGTTTGCTCCTTGAGGGCAGAGGTTGTTTTTGCTTCTTCGTTTCCCCAGCACAGTGCCTAGCACAGAGCCTCACTCCAAAGCTGCCTATTGACTGAACCATCAACTGATCTCCACTCCTTCTGGGACATCATTAATATAGAGTGAGACAAATACAAATGGCAAGCTCAAGGTGAATGGATTTTTTTAAATTTTAGAATACAATGTCACAAATATTTTCTTATCTTATTAGACTTTAAAATACTCTTATAAGATAGAAGTGAGTTCCTTTCAATAAGAATTTTTCATTCTTTATATTTGTATCCCCAGCCTCTTGCATAGTGTCTGTCAATTAATAAATGCACGCTGATTGATCAACTGGTGCAAGGCACAAGGTGAATGGATTCTTAACCTCCCTTCAAGTCCATTTGGGTTTTTGAGTGAATGAATAAATAAATGAAGCATTGACTATGTGTAAAGTCTTGGGAAATCAAAGAGAAAAGTAAGAGTCCATGAGAGAGCTCATGTACTAATGGAGGGGAGACGATGCAAATGGAAGGTTTTAGCTATACGTTTTTTAGGATTATAAAGAGTGATAAATTTGATTAATGCTAAATAAACTAAGATGGCGCATTTTGGGAGTCTTCCCTTCTAAGGTTACCTTATTCATCAACTCTTTAGGTGTGTTATATTCAGGGGTCCTTAAAAGGCTCGATGAAGTTTTGAGCTTTAATAGATTAAAACCATCTGAAGACTTTGGGGATACCTTTATACTTAGTTTTGGATATGTTGAATTCTCCATTAGAGTGTAGGAGTTTCTTTAACTTTTTTTCTTTGTATCTCTAGCATTTAGATATCAGCAATAAACCAACTCTTCATCTTGTATATAGCAACCATGTAATTATCATATATATATATATTATCCTACCTTCTATTTAACTATGGTGTATTATATATATGCACACATTATATTTACTCTACCTTTTTTTAACTATCTGATTTTATATACTCCACCTTATATTTAACTACTTTGTATTATATATACTATATAGTTATCCCACCTTGATTTAATTGCCATGTTTTTATTTTACATATATTTACCCTGCCTTATATTTTATGTATATTATATATATGTGTGTATTATAATTCACAATAGCTAAATATAAGGTAGCGTGATAATTAGATTAAGTCTACACTGCCCATCTTTAGATTTAATCACCAAAGGTGAGAGCACCTCCAATTCTGGGACCCACATGTGCTAGAGTGGGTGAAGAATAAGAGTCAACTGACTGCCCCCTAGGCGGTTCTACGAGAAGCTTCTATTGTGATTGGACATGTAAACTAGGAGGGAGGCACAGGAAATGATGCATGAGTGACCCCTTTAAAAAGAGGGAGTTGAGTGAGTGAGAGGGGGTTTTGGTGAAGAGGGCAGCCAGTGAAGGAGGTCTTCTAGTTTTCCTGGTTCATGAAGGAGTGCTGGCTGGCACGCTGAGATCTTGGTGAGATTGTTTCAATATCTTCTTTAGAAGCCCATGTGGTGAGTTTAAAGACTGACTGAATCTTCTTGAACTTCTCTTAAGGGACTTCTTTAATAGACTCTGTGAATGAATCTGGGCCTCTGACCCTCTGACTCTCAGCTGAGGGTTAATTAGATCTACCTGGATTAATTAGAGGATCATAGTAAATTACCTACTGGGTTAGATTCTCATTTCCTTATTTCCTCTCTCTCTTCTTAATTGTAAATAAACTTCCATAAATGTTAATTTTGACTTAATATTATTCTTAATTGAGGATTGATAATAGTTCAATCCTCTGGCAACCATTTTTTAATATATTGAACCCAAAAAACTCCTTTTCCCCCCTTACAGTAGGGTATATATAATATCTGTATATAGACACATATCTGAATCTACAGATACACACACATATTTAT
>NW_025362240.1:0-4079 GCF_016433145.1 Gracilinanus agilis
TATATATATATATTCTATATTAGATTGCATTCTGGAACTGCCTTCAAGGAAGGGACTATTTTAATTTTGCATGATAATAAAAATAAAATTAAAAAACAAAAACAAAAAAGAACTCAATAGGCATTTAACAAATACTAAACTAAATAAAATTCCTAAAGAAATAATATGCATAAAAATAAACATAAGAAATTTAACAAATGTTTCTTGAATTAAATTGAAATGAGTTGATATTAAATAGAAACACGATTGGAACTTGTGATATTTTGCTCTTCCTAACCTGGGCCCAGCCTTCCTTTCCAACCTTGTTATACACTATGGAAGTAGAGCCAACTGCATTTCTTGCAGCTCCTCACAAATAATCCTCATTTCCCACTTCCCAGCTTCATGCTTTTGCCCTGACAGACCCCATGCCTAGAATATATTCCCTCATTACCTGTGTCTTTCAGATTCCCATCCAAAGCTTTGCTCTTTCTTCATGAGGCCTTTCCTAATCTCACCAGCTGCTAATGCCTCTCCTTTCCATCCCAATCACCTTCTATCTTTTTATTTTTTTTGTCCATTAATATATGAGGGGACACAGTGTGGTATAGTGTATAGTCAACTAGCAGCAAAGCCAAGAAGACCCAGGTTCAAATCCTGCCTTTGACTCACACTGACTACATGACCCTGGACAAGTCATGTAAGTTCTCTAAGCAATTCTGTAAGAGTAAAAGTGAAAGTGCAGTCCTGTGATGGTAGAAGGACTTTCTTCCAATGAGAGTTACTTTGGCCAGTGAAATCACAAGCCTTAAACCCTGCCCCTGTCCTAATACCTCTCTATGTGCCATTTCTCCTAGATAACATAGAAACTCCTTGATGTCAAGGTTTGCCTTTGTGTCCTCAAAGCCTAGCACAGTGCGTGGCACATAATAGTGGTCTAATAAGTGCTTGTGGAGGGACAGCCAGGTAGCCCAGTGGAGAGAGCACCATGCCTGGAGTCAGGAGGTCTTGGGTTCAAATCTGATCTCAGACACTCCCTAGCTATGTGACCTTAAGCAATGCACTTTACCCCAATTTCCTAGCCCTTGTCTCTCTTCTGTCTTAGAATCGATACTAAAGACAGAAGGAAAGAGTTTAAATGAATGAATGAAAAAATAAATAAATGCTTGTTATTGATCAGTTATATGAAAGTGACTACTCTGGGCCCCACTATCTGAAGAAAAGATATGTGTAATAATTAAAATGGGTTTGACAAATTTAAGAATAAAAAAATATTGTTGTGGTCGCCATTTATAATAATTAACTCTTAAGTCAAAAGGCTGTTAGTAGCTTTTGTAGCTTTATTACAGCAAGGTAGAGATAATAAAGGGGAAAATGTAGGAAGTAGGTAGAAAATATTGCCTAGCTAAACTCCCTAAGTCCAGATCCAAGTGCCTCACTGGAGAGAGCATCCCACTGAAGACAGGAGAAGAGCTGAAAGGCCAGTGTCTCCAGCCAGGGTGTCCTCAAGCCTCAAGCCACCACATAGAAGAATCTCTCTTTCAGCAAGATCCACCAATGCAGTAGAAATACAATGCAGAGACACCAATACAGAAGTCCTCCCTCAGCAAGAGCCACCAAAGCAGCAGAATGAATCAGAATCCCCTAAGCTAGCTTTTATAAGCAGTTTTCCCCACTTCACTTTCTGTTTCTCTAGTTTCTAGTTCCTTTCACTGTGGGCTGGTCTATCACATCTCAGGAACCAATCGTAGTCTCCCCATTTGCTCAGCACTGCAGGGAGGGAGGCAGTGCTTGTGGTCTTTTAGGACTAGCTAAATGTTAATGACTAAGTAAGTGTGATAGGCAAGGGACTCCAAGTTCTTGATTGATTAAGTTAAAATAAACAAAACGAATTTAAATTCTCTTTCATTACATATGTTACATTTTATTCTAGCCATAGGATCCTATAAGACCCTTCAAAAGGTTTGAGAGGCACCTAGTCTATGCTATTGGCTCTAGCCCCCATCAGCCGTGTTCTTCAATTTTAGTCAGTTCCCTACACTCAAGTTCCATTTAACCACTTAATAATCAGGTTGGCTTTTACAAAAGAATATTTACTTCAAAGCTTTAACAAGAACAAATGTATGACCCCCATCCCCCCAGAACCTGGGTAGAGGATAATCTCCCCCTTCACCATCTCAGTCTCTGGGAAGGGGAGGAAGCTTAGGTCCACAACTTAAGGATATAACTCAGTCTCACCAAGTTCCAAGTCCAAAGCTCCCCAGGCACTCAGTCTTCTCAGGGCTTCCCTGCTAGACCAGCAGCAGCATCCCACCTGGAATCTTGCCTTCAAGGTTGCCATGACTTGAGTCTGAATCCACTACCTGCACCTAGAACTAAAAAAGACAAGACCCCAGGGAAACCCTGTTTCTCAAGATCACAAAGCTTAAAAAAAGGTGGTGGCATAAATAACCTTCCCCATCCCCCAGATCAATGTATAGTACACAGAGCCAGAGAGAGAAAGACTATCCCAAACTGATAATTCTACTTTGTTTTGTTGTTTTTAATCCTTACCTTCTGTCTTTAGAATCAATACTAAGTTTTGGTTCCAAGGCAGAAGAGCAGTAAGGGCTAGACACTTGGGCTTAGATGATTTAACCAGAGCCAAACAGCTAGGAAGGGTCTGAAATCAGATGAACCCAGGACCTCCCATCCCTAGGCATGGCTCTCAATCCACTGAACCATCTAGCTGGCCTCTCAGTCTGGAAGTCTTTAAGATGTAGCCTCTGTTTCAGCTGAACACTCAGTAGAAAGAGTCTGCTCCCACTCATGTTTTAAGGAAACAGCAAAGTCTTCTTCCAGAAGCTGATCCCTGACATCTCCCACATGGGTACCTCCATGATAGGTGATCTGGGCATATACAAAGCCAAGTTCCATTATGATCATAAACTGAAAGGAAGGGAATCATTCAAATGTATCTGCTTGGAGATGGGGAAAGAGGAATGAGGTGAATGGATATGGTTTAAGAAAGATTCCCTGAAGGAGATGGCATTTCTCCATCAGAACCAGGAAAAGGACTGGAGAAGGCATGACAGAGGACTTGAAATATAAGGTGGAAACATGTCTTAAGAAACTAGATAGGTAGGATCAAGAGGGTAGTCAGAAAAAAAAGGAACCACAATACCATATTGTAGGGGAGGGAACCAAATCTTTTCCTCTGGCGTCTTGTCCAGTAGTCCTCATATAACTTGCAAAGGATACTAACCTCACACTCTTACCTCCTCTGCATTCAGGGGATAGCTACCATACCACCTACCCTTTCCCCAGACCGGCATCTATATTCTCTCCATCATACTAAAGACATGTTCTTGTCTCAACCCAGAGATGTGGAAAATGACTTCTCTACCTTCCTCACTTTTATTCTTTCAGGGATTGTTTTGAAGGTGCACACTCAAGTCTCTGGAGAATGATCCTCCCACTTCTCCTGCATGACTTTACCTCTCTGCATTTGGTTCCCCTGAAATCCACCTACAGAACTTATAAGTGAAATCCAACTTGCACCAAGAGAGGATACTGAGCCTTTCCTTCATCCCTGACCTCGCTCCACCTTACTTCCTCCCTATATGGCAGCCTACCCAGGCACAGTATCACAAGGTTTCTGTCTCTATCACCATAACACTTTGTATCTGAGGCCAAGGTCACTTCCAAGGTCTCCTCTTTCCTTGTCCCAATCCTACACTTGATTCAGGTGCCAAAATTGCTAGTGACACCTCTGAGGGACAATGCAGAATGACAATGGAAGATTTCCTGGGTAATTGTATATATGGAGGTGAGGAGGGCATGGTGATGGCAGAAGGGGAAGGACCTACACATGATATATTTTGGGAGGCAGGGAAGCAAGGATGGCTCAAGCCCCTAGATATTCTGCCTTGGGCAAGGGCCTACTAGGAATATTGCTGGTCTTAGGTAAGTAGGGTTTAGGCTCTGGACATGAATGATCACAATACACAGGTTTCCCCAGACCCAGCTCTCTGTGTCTCTTATTCTCTCTCTCTCTCTCTCTCTTTCTCTCTCTCTCTCTCTCTCTCTCTCTCTCTCTCTCTCTCTCTCTCTTTCTCTCT
>NW_025362241.1:0-1374 GCF_016433145.1 Gracilinanus agilis
CTCTCTGCCTCCCCCTTGGCCTTGCAGGAGCCCAGCTCCTCTCCGCAAGGCTTCTCCCCACCCTGGCCCTCTTTCTGGCCCCCCTCCACCAGTTCATGAAGTAATTACCATTCAGTGCCAGAAGTGCAGAGGAGGCTGCTAGGATGGTTAAAGAGGCAAAGTGGGAAAATCTTTGAAAGTGGAGGAGGGAGGACTGGTGCCATCTTCCCCTCCTGCTTCCCAGAGGCCTCTGGATGGCCTGTGGCTCGCCCCGCCCTGCCCCCTGGGGCCGACCCTCCCCCTCTTCCTTCCTCCAGCATCTCTAGTGGGAGCACCTATTGGGACTGTACTGCTGGGAGTGGGAAGCAGCCCTGAGGCAGAGCTGGAGACCAGGGGAATGCAGGGAGGACTGCTGGGGTGGGTGGTGAAGGGGATCCAGGAGGGAGACATCATTCTTCATAATATATATGAAAACCTATCATCCATTTGGAAGTGTTATATTGAATCTCTGGGAGCTTGAAGATCACCTTTGATTGACAAAGAAGTCAGTTGGATGGAATGTTCCCAGGGAGGCATGAGAGAGGCAGGAGGGGCAATTGAGAACCCTGAGCAGAAGTTCTGGGTCTTTGACCTGTGCTAAGGCTGGAGATGGGTGGATCCTGGTCTTGGAGTGAGAGGGTGCAAACATCTCTCTCTGCAAACTCTTCCTGTACTTGAGATACCGTGCCAACCTGTACCTGACCACCACCTTGGTGTCTACTGCCCCTAGATATTAGGAGTTACATCATCTAGTTATCTAGGTTTCCCAGGGCCCGGGAGGGATCCAGGGAAGTGGGCAGGAGACAAAGAAGAGGGTGGGAAAGGGTGGAAATAACTCAACTGTAAGGCTGAAGATCTATTGAAGAAGTCAAAAAATATCTCAGCAGTTTACCTACTCTGGTTTAGTCCTGGCCAGACTGAACCAGAGGGAAGCTACATTGATTCTTCATCTGCCAGCAGTTGAGATTTCATTAGTAATCATTAGAATAGGGTCTCCTATACCACAGTCCTTTACCCCTATCCTTCTTGTTAATATAAAGTTTAAAGTACCTTCCTAAAGCAGTGTCAAAGCTTGTTTTGGGAAGGAAGAAATCAGTCAGAATACAAGGCCTTATCCTACCTAAAGAGGCCAAATCAACATATCAATTAACCCCAGGTGGGTCCTGAAGGGATATACCTCTTAGACCTGAAGGATCCTGCCTGGGCAACTGTTATAAGGGAGAAGGGTCACCTTATTCTCTCTGTACATCAATTTACCATCTCAAATAGATCAAGAGACTCCCAATAATTATAACAGAAGGTACTAGGTATCTAAAGTCATTTCTAAAGACCCCTTATAAAATTAAAATTTTTCAG
>NW_025362242.1:0-2692 GCF_016433145.1 Gracilinanus agilis
CAGGATCAAAAAGAATGCTTGTTGTCAATCATAGACCAAATCATAGCCAAAAGATTAGTGTCTACACATCTACTTAGTTCATACCACTTTGGAAGAACTGAAAACTTACAAACCCTAGGAACTAGCTCTGAAAAGAAGAGAACAAAAATCTTAAGTTTGGAATAGTGTCCCTTCCACCCCAAAACCAGAGCCTGCCTTTATCATACAGTTAAAAGTCAAGAAATGGGCTGGAAATGAAAAAACAACAACAACAGCAACAAGGATCCTGGACATAGAAAGTTAATACTGTGACAGAAAATATCTAAACACAAAATCAGATTGACAACAATGTCGAAACAACTACTTACAAAGCCTCAAAGAAAAAAGTGAATTTCTCTTAGGCTCAAAAAGAATTCCTGGAAGAGGTCAAAAAAGACTTTAATAATAAAAAAGACATAGAGGAAAAATGGGGAAAGAAATGGGAGTGATTTAAGAAAATTATTTAAGAAATAAGGAGTCAATAACTTGGTAAAGAAGGCAGAAAAATATTGAATAAAATAAAACCTTTAAAAAAGAATAGGCCAAATGGTAAAAGAAATACCAAAATCCACTAAAGAGAAGAACTCTTTAAAAAGCTAAATTGATCAATTTGAAAAGGCAATACAAAAGCTCAATCAAGAAAATTATTCCTCCAAATCCAGAATTGGACTAGTGGAAACTAATGACTTCTTGAAACATCAAGAAACAATAAAATAAAATAAAAATAATGATCAAACAGAGAAAATGTGAAATATCTCATTGGAAACTTGGAAAAATAGACTTAGAAAACAAAACCAGGAGAAAAATATATAAAGCTAATAACTGAAAGTCATTTTTTAAAAGAGCATAGACATATTCAAGAAATTACCAAGGAAACCTGCCATGATATCTTATATCCACCAAGTAAAATAGAATTTGAAAGAATCTACAAATCACTTCACTTCTTGAAAGTGAACTAAAAATGAAAACTCCTTGCAGTATTATAGCCAAATTCCAAAATTCCCAAGTCAAGCAGAAAATTATTCTAAGCATTCAGAAAGAAACATGAACTGATAAAAAATGAAGTGAACAAAAGCAAGAGAATATTTTATCTAGTAACAACAATATTGTAGTTATCAGCTGTGAATGAATGACTTAGCTATTCTCATCAATAAAATGACCTGAGACAATTTTGAAGGATTTATGATGAAATCTGAATGCAGATTGTAGAATTGTTGTTGCTGTTGTATAGTCATTTTTCAGTCATGTCCAATTCTTCATGAATTCATTTCATATTTGCTTAGAAAAGATACTAGAGTGGTTTGCCATTTCCTTCCCAGCTCATTTTATAGATGAGGAAACTGAGGCAAATAGTTTCCCAGAGTCAGAAAGCTAACAAGTTTTTGAGGCTACATTTGAACTTATTAAGATGATTTTTCCTGACTCTAGGCCCAACACTGTATGCACTCTACCATTTAGCTGCCCAGAAAAAAAAGCATTTTTTAACTTTATTTTTCTTGTTTTATAGTGTATTGTGATGGGGTCTGTGTTTTTTTTTAACAACATAAGTAATGAGAAAATATTTTACCCTAACTGTACTCATATAATCTATATCAATTTGCTTCCCTTCTCAATGAAGTAGGAGAGAAAGAATTTGGTGCCTAAAGTTTGAAAAAAGGACATATCAAGTACATATTTGTCTATTAGTCTTACCTTTGAATGCTTAACTCATTGTACACAGTGTTTCATATTTGTTTGTGGAATTTAGTTAATTGTTAAATTGTATGGTCAACATAATAAACAACTGGATATTGAAAAACATCTGGATAAAGGAATGATTTTTTTGTGGCGGGATTTAAGGCCTATATATTTATATTATGTAAATGTATTGTAATGGATAGGGAATGATTAAGCAAAAAAGGGGGAAAAACATGAAATGGTAAAACAATAAGCATCAACAAAAAACAAAGAAACCTATCATTTCTTTACAATTTAGGAAATTGATTTCATTTTTGCAACATCTGAAATACTGTTTTCCTATTGAAAAGTGTGGAATTATTCTGCCAGAAAATGATGTGTGTGTATGTGTGTGTGTGAGAGAGAGAGAGAGAGTGAAACTGATTTTTTTAGTTTGAAAATTTTTGTTGAATGTTATTTTCTGTATTGTTAGAGGTTTTCTCAATGATTTTTCAAAAGAAATAATCTCATTTTTTAATTAAAAAGGTAATTTCTACTAACAAGATACTTCTTTTATAAAAAGTCTACTTCTGCTGCTCAAGTTGCAGTATTAATTTCTCTGTTCTCAACACATGGGTCATGTATTTACTGAACTTAAGTATTTTGATAAGGCTTAAAATATATTTTGATTATTAAATGACCTGTTAATATTTGGCTGTAATACACTTTGCTCAATAGGCAGATTTTTATAACTTTTCTTGTTTGTAACAAGCTCCTGAGGGAAAGTCTATTTCTCTCAAAGCATAATATTCTTTTGAATTTAAAGGCAAAGCTTGTTACAGTGTTCACAATGGGTAATCTGCAAAGGGATTGTTATATTGCTATCTTGAAGAGAACATAGCATAGAAATTTACTAGTCATATATATCATCAAATAAATATATTTTTGCTTTCATTTAAGATTATTAAGTAACACATTTCTTCTGTTTTATTAAAAAAGAGTGGGAGAGATGGAAAGA
>NW_025362243.1:0-4103 GCF_016433145.1 Gracilinanus agilis
TGCTGGGTAGAACCATATATAAAAACAAAAAAATCAGTACAAAAATTTTAATGCATAGAAGAAAACAATAAAAATAAAAAAGAGGACATAGAAATTGCAATCTTGTTGCTATGTTATTAAATTTAATGTATACTTAAAAACAAATTACATAACAGACAGTTCCTTGTACAATCTTTTTATTCTTCTGTGTATATTGAAATATTTGTATTTTGTGCAGAAGAAAAACTTATGATTGATCACATAGTTCAATAGGGATATGATTAGGGTTTTTAATGTTAAAGGATCACTCTGCTGCAAATATGAATAACATGAAATAAGTTTTGAACAATGATACATGTATAACCTAGTGGAACTGCTTATCAGCCTTGGGAAGGGGAGGAAAGAGTGGGGTGTGGGGGTGGATCATGAATCATGTAACCATGGAAAATATTCTAAATAAAAATAAAATAAGATAAAATAAAAAAGAAATATTTGTATTTTGGTGATGATTAAACCCATATTAAAATATATTTTATTTTAAAGAAAAGTATTTTGGGTCTCAGTTTCTTTACCTGTAAATATAGGGCTTGATCAGACTCAGTGATCTCTATGATCCTTGCTAGCTGTGAAACTTCTGTGACTCTAAGGCTGTCCAGGTATAGCTCAAACCCTCAGAGGGAGTTTCTCAACTCACTTTAGAGATTTGAATATCTTTTTCTTATGGGATTCTTTTGTTCTTTGAGGAGATGTTCCCTGGAATGCAGAAGGCAAGGGTCATTTGCTTGCTCCAGCCAGCTACTTTTTTTAACTGTCATGTGGAAATGAGACTCTAACCTCCAGTTAGACTTCTAGAATATCCTCCCCTATGCATCTAAAAATTAATATTCATTCTACTTATTGAGGCTGGCCTTTGGGGAGACAAACATCTGCTACTGTGTCAGTTTCCCTCCAAATTCCTCTCTAATGTTAGAAAGCCAGGTGGGCCCATTAGATCACCTAGAGTGGCTTGGGTTACTCACCAACTATTCTTTTAATCACTCCCCTCTTCCTCCCTCCCTTATATTATTCCCCTTCCCACCTTCTCCCTTCTTATTCCCCTCCTACTTTTCTATAGGGTCTTCGCCACCTATTCTAACACAGAGATTATTCTATAAGCCTTTTTCTTTATCTTAATTTTATGTGTGTGCTTATTGTTTGTGCTTTAAACACATTACCACACATATATTTATTTGCTGCCTCAGTGGAAATTTTCTGTTGAAAATGTGGGATAATGGGTTTATAAATTATCTAATTAATAGCAGCAACAAAGTTGTTCTTAGAGATTGTCCACGTTTTATCCTTTTTGAAAAAGAGGCAAGAGAAATTTGAGAACAAATGAAATGTTTCTTGTAAAGAAAATAAAAATGACTATGAGCTTTAGAGTCTGATCTGGGCTATTTCAGTTGATTGAATAAATTCAAGGAGACTTAGGCTATTTTCTACTCAAGAGACCTACTGAACTAGAATCTCTTGAACTTCAGTGCTTTCCAGTTGCCTCTAGGATAACATACAAAATCATCTGTCTGACATTTATTAAAACACTTCACAATATGGCCCCAACCTACATTCCCAAGCTGATCACATATAACTTCCCCTCGTGCATTCTACATTTCAAGCAAGCTGGTTTTCTTTTTTCCTATACAATACCTGGAACTCCATCTTCTATTTCTATGTCTCTGCAGTCTGAACCCTGATAACTGATAACTTCCATACTCATCTTCACCTACTAGAATGTCTGACTTCTTTCTTTTTTTTAATTTGAAAATTTTAATTAATTTAGAATATTTTTCCCATGGTTCCATGATTCATGTTCTTTCCCTCCCCTCCTCTCCACCCCTCCAATGAGTGATTCCACTGGGTTTACACATGTCATTGATCAAGACCTATTTCCATGTAATTAATATTTGCATTAGGGTAATCGCTTAGAGTCTACATCCCCAATCATATCCCCATTGACCCATGTGATCAAGCATTTGTTTTTCTTCTGTGTTTATACTCCCATAGTTCTTTTTCTTTCTCATAAGTCCCTCAGAATTGTCCTGGATCATTGCATTGCTACTAGTACAGGAGTCCATTTACATTTGATTGTGCCACAGTTTATCAGTCTCTATGTATAAGGTTCTCCTGGTTCTGCTCCTTTCACTCTGCATCAATTCCTGGAGGTCATTCTAGTTCTGACTTCTTTCAATGCACTGATCTCCTATGAATGACTTTTTCCCATCTCTTCAGGTTTTTGTAATCTCCTCCTGATTATTTATTATTCACTATGTATATAATTTATATAATTGTGTTCATACATATGGAAAATTTTCATCTAATAGAACATAAACTTTGTTATTGGGACATTACAGTCATTTCCAACTCTTCATCACCCCTTTGGGGTTTTCTTGGCAAAGACGCTAGAATGGTTTATCATCTCCTTCATTTTACAGATGAAGAAACTAGGGCAACTGGGGTTGGGTGACTTGCCAAAGTCACACATCTAGGAAGGGTCTGAGGCTAGATTTGACCACAGGTCTTCCTGACTCCAGTCATAACACTCTAACAGAGTGCCACCTATATGCCCTAGAACATAAAATACAATTTGATTTCAAAAATTGTTTCATTTGTATCTTTATATCTCTACTGCCTGGAGTAGAGTAGTTACTCAATAAATGCTTATTGAATTGAACTTTTAATCCAGCCTCCCTATCTTAGTTAGTTTGATAAATATTCACTTTTGTAGGATGACTACATTTGGAGTTTATAAAGCATATTCTTTAAAAATCCATTTGCTTAATCATACTTGAAGATGCATCATGAACTCACAAAGGAAGGGGACAGCAATAGCTTATAGAAAATAATCAGTATTTCTTTCATAGTCATAAAAAATCTGTGAAAGCTCTTAGAGTACAGCCTTTTTTACTTTAGAGGATTCTCAGAGTGGTTTCAGATTTTGCTGCTATTAAGCCACCATCTTGGCTCCATCTCACAATTTTTTAAAACTTTAAATCCTTCTATCTTAAAATCAATACTAAGCATCAGCTTCAAGGAAGAAGAACAGGAGTGCTAGGCAGTTGGGGTCAAATGACTTCCCTAGTGTCATGCAGCTACGAAGTGTGTGAGCCCAATTTCGATTCCAGGATCTCCGATCTCTAGACCTGATGCTCTATCCCCTAGCTGTCCCATAATCACATACTCTTATGGAAAATAAGTAACCTGAGACCTAGAAAAAAGAAATTAATTGTTCTCTTACTCACTAGCTATCTGACTTTGTGGTTTTTAAAAACTAATTAATTTGTTTACTACATTCAAAATCTCAGATATCCCCCTCTGTTCCTCACCTCCCCACATGTAAGAAGGCATCATTTGACAAAAGATATATGCATATTAAAAAAACACAACTATGTTTTTCTTGTTTCTGCTTATCAGTTCTTTTCTCTTGAGATGAACATACACAAGTTATTCCACAAATATTATTTCTGTTGCTCTATATATTTTCTTTTGGGTCTGCTTTTTGCACTCTTCATAATTTCACGTAGGCCTCTCTCTGTTTTTTTTTTATTTTTATTAATCAGCTTGTTGTTTCTTACAGCACAGTAGTGTTCCATCATAATCATATGACATAACTTGTTTATTAGCCTTTGGTAAGTATTTTCATCTGGAAACTTTTCCTAGTCCAGTTCTTTTTACACCACACACAAACCATTGCAATGAAATAAAACACAGTCTCTAACCTCAGGCATGGTGACTGATACTGAGAAATGATGGTGTATATGCAGATTGGATCACCAACACAAGAGAAGTACATAAGATTCAATTTAATAAAACATATACTTATATTTGTAACTAAGACATACTCAACATTGCTTTTTATGGTGTAAATCATACAGAGAATAATTTTAATAATCCTCTGTCCTTCACAAGCTTACGATCTAGCCTTATAGACAAATTATACTTATAAATCAATTTGGTAATTGCTTCTCAGCCTATTGGGCTATAAATCAAGAAAAGTAAGTAATTAACAAATAAAAATGTACATGTATGTATATATATATGTATATATATATATAAAATACTTAATATGTGCCAAGTACTTATTAAGT
>NW_025362244.1:0-1359 GCF_016433145.1 Gracilinanus agilis
ATTATATGTATATAATTTATATAATATATAATTTATATGATATATTAATTTTATATAATTTATATAATCTATATTCATTTTAGGGCTCAATGGGATACAGATGGACCAAGAACATATACAGATCACTGGCACTTACTGTGGAAAACCTCTGCAATGTAGGCCATACAATGAGTGCCTATAAAAACGGGCAAATTTTTAATGTCCCCTTAGAAGCAGATACTTTTATAGTAGATTTTAGGACTTTGTTTAATGAAAGGAAGTACTATTTCCATTGGGGTTAGAATAATATGGACTAGAAGAAAAATGTATCATGATCCTATTATGCATCATGAAGTGTGCATTTTTTTTTAACAAGCATCCCCTTCAAGTCTGGAATCCCATATAACATAGGTTCAATGTGGAGGGAGAGAGAGAGAGAGATGTATCAAGCCTCTATCCAATCTTGTCTTCTCACAGGGCAAAATGGGAACCACAAATGAAATCACAATGGCTAAAGCAGCATATTTTATTGAGATGTTATAGAAAAAGAAATATGTGGAAAATCTTGTAATAGTCTTACTCAGTCCTTCCAGCCCTCCCATCTACTAGCATTCTTCTAGGTAACCAAATTATAAACTTGGAGTTATCCTTGCCTTTCTTTTACTTCTTTTACTTCTTCCAATGCAGACAAAGAGAGAGTTGTCCTATATCTTCCCTCTTGTTCCATGAGAAAAATCATCTTTGAAATTGGCCTCACTTGTATTTTTACTCCATTCTTACAGTTCCTCTAGCAAGCTCCTGCTATTTTTTCTTCCCAAATCTCTCAGGTTGAAAGAAGGCATGCTTTTATCTGCAATAAGATACCAACAGTTTCTTCTTTGGATGAGGATAGAGGGTTTTTTTTTTCCTCAGGAGTACCTTGGAGTTATCTTGGAACCTTGGTTTTGCAGATAATAATTTAGTCCTTCACTGTTCATCATTATACAACATTTCTGTTACTGTATGCATTGTTCTTCTGGTTCTGCTTATTTCACTTTGCATCCATTCATATAAATCTTTTCAGGTTTTTCTGAACTCATCTTGTTGGTTATTTCTTATGATATAATAGTTTTCCATTATAGCTGTATTGTACAGCTTATTCAGATATTCCACAATTGATGGACACCCCCTCCACTGCCAATATTGTTACCATTACTACTAACAATATTTTTGACAAGTGTATCCATTTCCCTTATCTCTGATCTCTTTGGGATTCAGACACTGTAATGGTGTTGCTAGGTCAAAGGATATGCATAATTTTAGAACACTTCTGATGTGTTTTCATATTTCTCTTCAGAATGGTTGTATCAGTTTACCAATCAGTTTCCACCAATTAGTTTC
>NW_025362245.1:0-4138 GCF_016433145.1 Gracilinanus agilis
TTTTTTTTTTTTTTTGCTGAAAATTTATATCATCTAGATGTGCTGAAATGACAAATATCTAAGTAAAATAACTTTAAACAGGCAAATTCAGTCAGAGGAGCATTGGACTTGTACTCGGAATATCTAGGTTTATTAAATCAATTAGCCAAAATGTATTTTGTTTCATTTCAAAATGAAAAGAAATTGAACAAAGTCTAATGATTTTAATAAAGTCAGTAACGATGAACATAGCAGATCCCAATGAACGTATGAGTCTAATCAGGTGGATTTATTTCCTCTTTTCAAAAGTGGGCTTTCATTTTCATTTCCATTTTCTGAGATTTTCTACATATACCATTTATGCCATTATCAAAGACAGTTAATTTTTTTTCGTCTGTCCATTCTGAGTCTTCTGGTTTCTTTTTCCCCCTCTTCTTGCTATTGGGAGCACTTCTAACGCTATGTTAAATGATATTGTTGATAATGATCATCCTTGTTTCACTCATGATCTCATTGGGAAGGCTTCTCTCTTCTCCCCAATTAGAGAAAATATTTACTAACAATTTGGAGGAGATTCTTCACATCTATCAAACAAAATGTGCATATACAAATATATGCTTTTTAATGATATTAATAGGAATCAATGCTGTTTTTTCCAAGGGCCTTTTCTGCATCTATTGATATAATCATGTTCTTTATTACATTTCTTATTGATATTATTCTTTATGTTGATAAGTGTCCTCATATTAAACCATCCCTACATGTTGCCAATATAAAGCATGTTCATTCACAGTGTAGCTAGTATTCTGTTAAGGATTTTTCATCTACATTCATTAAAGTGATTGATCTATAATTTTCTTCCTCTGGTTGTGTGTGTTTGCGCTTATAGTTGTTTCATAAAAGATGTTTGGTAGAACACTTTCATCTGCTATTTCAAATAATTTGTTAAATGTAGAGTTTACTTGCCTCTAAAATGTTTTATAGATTTCATTTATAAATCCATCTGATTCCCATACTTTTTTTTTTTAGGAAGTTCATTAATGGCTCGTTTTATTTCGTTTTCTCAAATCAGTTGACTTAAGCATTCTATTTCCTGCAATGATAATCTACGTAATCTATTTTTTGTGAATGTTCTTCTAGTTCTCTTTCCTTAATAACTACATTTTCTTATAATTGAGTAAAATAACTCTGAATAAATGTTTAAATTTCATCTCGATTAGTGGCAATCTGACCTCTTTCTGCTTTAATACAAGTGATTCTGTTTTCTCTCATTTTTTATGAAAAATGAAGTGAGGTTTTATTGATTTGGTTAAATTTTATGAAACAAACTTTGAAATACATCAATTCAATGGTTTTCTTCATTCAATTTAATTCATTTGAGCTTTAATTTTTAAGATTTCTAATTTGTTTTGTTTGGGGGTTTCTGATTGGTTCTTTATTGTTGACTTACTAGCATTCATAATTTATTGATATTTTATTATTGTTATATACAACTTTTGTGTTGTCTCGAATATTGCATATAATATTTCTGCTTTTCTACATTTAAGCATAGCATATTCTGCCCCAGCCCTTTCTTTTTACTCAATATGTGTCTCCTATTTTTAAGCCTATTTCTGGCAAACAACATTTTTGTCAGGTTTTGATTTACATTCCTGGAGTATGTCGTCTAAATGTTTTTTTATTGTAGCTTTTTCTGACTCCAATTATTCCTAGATTGTCTTTCCATGATCTCTTAGTTGGTTTTATAACTGCATGTTTCATATTTTCTCTTTTATTTGTACATTCTTTGAATTTGGATTATCATTTCTTATTGTCTTACCCAATATTAGCTTTTCTTTATCTAATTCTAGTAATTAATACATTTCTTCCACCAGATTCTGGATTTCCTTTTCATTTGGTTGATTTTTTTTTTTTAATTTTCTCCATGTTCTGGCACTCATCTTATTTTTTCCTACTTTTTCCTCGGCCTCTCTCCTTGCCTTTTTGAGGTCTTTTCAAAACACTTTTAAAAGTTCTTTTGGGGCTGGAGGCCATTTATTGTCTTGTTGCTATTGCTATTGCTGTTGCTGGTTTTTGAAGTAGGTGTTTTTATTACTTCATTGTCCTCTGAGTCTGAACCATGACCTTCTCTGTCCCCACTGTAGCTATCAATAGCTGGGTTCTTCCTCTTTTGGATGTACATTTTAAAAGAAAAAAAATTTAGTGGTCAAGTCAATAGTTGTAATTACTGCCTTTTTTTTTTAATGGATCCCCCCTGGCTTCCTAAGATATTAAGTTTCAGAATTGTTTGTGTTCCTCTCTTCACAGGACATATTTACTTAATGCAACTTTTTTATTGGTTTAAGTCTAATGTATTCTCTGGATCCCATGTTCAAGCCCCAGTCTGTGACTGACCTCAGGTGCTCCAACCAGAGCTACTGAGCAGTTCTGCCCCTGCAACTATAAGCAGTGAGGCCACCTCTGTCAGAAGGTCAAAAAAATCAGAAATTTAATGTTATTTTACATACCTGCTCCAGGCGACGTTCATAAAATCTTTTTTGGCTTTCTTCTGATGATTCCTTAAATTCCAATACTCGTATTACATCTAAATTAATAATATCAGAGGAGATTTTTATTTTATTTAGAATTACATTTCTTATTAGAATGAAATCCCCTTAACAATAATAATGATAACTATTACTGCTATCATCCATCTATAGGAATAATCTTTTTTAAAAATGATAGGAGATCCTTCAGTCTTACCAATTATACATCTACCTGGTCATTCTCTAATCTCAATCTCCTGCTACATTTTCACTTTCTTGTGGGAGCCTTCTTGCTTATGAAACCACAGGAAAATTTTAAGAATGATTGACATCTTTAATCTAGCTTCAGATACACCCTGGCTGTGTGATCCTGGGGCAAGACACAATCCCCAGGGCCTAACTTATACCGCTTTTCTGTTCCAGAACTAATAGAAAATAATGATGATGGAAGAAACTTTTTTTTTTAAATGAAACCAAAAAATCCTCTTAAATATCTACAGAGAGAATACTCAATGGAGCTAGGCTAGCTGTTACCAATAAATTGTCATTCTCCAGGACAAAAGATCAAGAGAACAAAGAAGAGAGTTGGGTAGGTGAGGACAAAAAGGGGATTGGTTACAGAGACAAATGACTGATTAACATTGGAAATGAGGGACTTGGCCACAACCCCTCCTCCTTCCCTCCTGTAGCACGAAAAGGTTTCTTGATTGAGTCCCAAGAGCAGTGTTATAGAGAGGGGACTAGACTTTTAGGGATCATCAATCAGATATCCCTGAACAATAACTTGGTGGTAGGAAGGTACCAGACCAGACTCCATTATGTCCTCCTGCCTCCTTCAAGGGTAACAGGTTTTCTTTCACAAGAAGAGAAACGCAATTACGAAGAGGAATTGATTTCTGAATTAACCAGATGAAATTCTGAATGAAATTTGGAGACAAAATGGATGACTTAGAGTACAACATCAATGATAAAAGGACACAGAATCAATGTGATTATTTCAAAGCGCAGAGAAAACAGAAAGCTAAATTGGAATCTGTCAAGCCACTGGCCAGAACTGACTCCAAAGAAGTAGTGAAAAAAGGGTTTTTTCTTGGTGCCATGTTGCACAGGGAAATTAAGAGGAACGGGACTCCTAGAAGCCCCTGCGATTGACCCGTGAAAACCTGAAAACAAAATAGTAGATGATACTCCCACAGCGAAGTTGAAATTCAACGTGAAACTTTGAGTCCCCTCCAAGTTAGAGCCTAACATGGAAGGAAACTCTCAAAGGGGAAAGATTAGTAGAAGTTCTAGAGACTGAGAGGTGGCGGAATATGCCACGGATCAAGTAAATCTATATGGAACAAAACCAACCTATACAGTTCAATATGGATGTATTTAATTGTCTAAATGGATGAAGATTCTAATGATGAGATAGTATAAAGAAGACATGAGCTTGGTGATAATTGCATGCCATTCAAGCTAATTATGTCCTAGAAACCATTGCTAAGAAGTCTCACCTAAGGTAATTTAATACTTGTTGAAAGTTAATTTGATCGCATTTAGCTTAGGGGAAGAGAGCTAAAACATTTTCCGTAAGGATTAAGAAAGAAGAAGAAGAAGAAGAAGAAGAAGAAGAAGAAGAAGAAGAAGAA
>NW_025362246.1:0-1136 GCF_016433145.1 Gracilinanus agilis
TATATATATATATACATATATATATATACACACACATACATACACACATTAATTAATCAATCAATTAATTAATTAGTTTGTTTTTACTAGCTGTGATCTTAAAGTAGAAGATCCTAGTTCTAAACTCAGCTCTGTCCCTGACCATGTGACCTTAGGCAAATTACTTTACCAAATCCACCTCCATTTCTTTTTCTTTTTTTTTTTAACCCCCCACCTTCAGGCTTAGAATCTATCAGTTCCAAGGTAGAAGAGTTATAAGGGCTATTCAATTGAGGGTGAGTGACTTGCCCAAGGTCACATAGCTAGGAAGTGTTTGAGGCCATGTTTGAACCCAAGACCTCCCCATCTCTGAGCCTGGCTCTCAATGCATTGAGCCATCTAGCTGCCCCACATCTCAGTTTCATTATATGTAGAAATGAAGGTGCTGGCATCTGGGTAGCTCATTTGGGGTTCCAGAAAGAGAATGTGATATGTGAATGATAGAGCAGTCTCCCCCACCTCATAGGAAGATGAATGTAAAATAAGATCCATCTACCAGAAATAGCTTTATGTGGCATGAGGGAGCAGTGTACCCCAAGCACTAATTTACACTTTGTAATTGCTTCATTGGAGGCATTTATTGGGGAATGCTGTGCTCTACCATAGTGGGCTCCAAGGCTATGTTTTTTTGTTTGTTTTTTTGTTTGTTTGTTTGTTTTTAAAACCCTTACCTTCCATCTTGGAGTCAATACTATGTATTGGCTCCAAGGCAGAAGAGTAGTAAGGGTGGGCAATGGGGGTCAAGTGACTTGCCCAGGGTCACACAGCTGGGAAGTATCTGAGGCCCTATTTGAACCTAGGACCTCCCGTCTCTAGGTCTGGTTCTCAATCCACTGAGCTACCCAGCTGCCCCTCCAAGGCTGTTTTTGCCTTATATATTGCCATAAAATATTTGCCAATATATTTCTATTGTCTTCTATACTGCCATGAAAAGTGAAGGAGTCCCCATGCTCAGGAAAGAAAAAAACATATATATATATGAATTATAATTATAAATTGTAAACATAGAGATTATATAAAATATGAATTATAAAAATATAATAAAATTCTATAAACATGCACACACACGTACACACACACACACACACACACACACA
>NW_025362247.1:0-1738 GCF_016433145.1 Gracilinanus agilis
TGTCTGTTGTCTTTCTCTCTCTGTCTCAATCTCTGTCTCTGTGTCTCTGTCTATCTCTCTGTCTCTGGGTTTCTCATTCCAGAAATGGAATACGGAGTCCCAAGAGATTTCTCCTTCACCAACCATTCTGAATGGTGGCAAAATGATGTGCTGCAGAAAGAGCCTTCATTCTAGAGTCCTGGGAGCTGGGTTCCAATCCTGCTTCTGATGCTCATTGCCTGTGTGGTCTTGACCAAGTTATTTAATCTCTCTAAGACTCTGTTTACTCCTCTGTAAAATGAGGGAGTTGAATAAGATGGCCTTTTTGTCCCCTTCCCCGCCTGTATTCAAGGTACAGAGTGAACAGATGAACAAAGAATTGGGAAATGAGCCGAGTTAGGGTCGTCCTAACTCTTGTTTTCCTTGGTTTCATCCCTGTAGGTAAAGGAGAAGCTTCAGCACCATATTGGGTACTGGACAGGACTCAGGGAAGCCCAGGGAGTGGATCCGAAGGAGGCGTGGAAATGCCGGACGTGCGACTACGCTGAGATCTGCCAATGGAGGAAGAATGGTGGGATGAGGACATTGACGCAGGAGCAACCTGCCAAAGAGATGACCAGATGAAGGGCCCAGGAAGACCCAGCAGGACAGCCTCCCTCCAGCCATCCTTGATCAAGAGCCCCATGCGAGGGGTAGACTAGGGAGAAATTGTGATCCTGATTTTGGGAACACATTCATTTTTGACCCACAGCACTGTCTAGTTTCTCAGTCTTCAGTCTCTTGCAGATTCACGATGTTGGCCTCAAGGATTATGGGAAACTCAGATATCCCTTTTCTTAGGGGTGAGTAGGGAAGGGTCTGGCTCCTCTGTCAGAGTTCTCTGGCCCTCATCTTGGAAACTTGGAAGGGGTTGCTCAGTGACTGCCCATGTGGTCATCTAAGATGGAGCAGAGAAGGGAGCATTTTTTTTTTAACTTGGAAAATTTTATTTAATTAATTAATTGATTTAGAATATTTTTACATGTTACAAGATTTATGTTCTTTCCCTTCCTTCCCCCACCCCCTCCCGTAGCCAACACGCAATCCCACATGTGTCATTGATCAAGACCTATTTCTATATTATTGATATCTGCACTGGGGTGATCGTTTAGAGTCTGCATCCCCAATCATATCCCCATTGTCCCATGCGATCAAGCAGTTGTTTTTCTTCTGTGTTTCTATTCCCAGAATTCTTCAGAAGAGGGATCATCTTAGGAGTTGTAGCCTTTTTTTTCCCCCATAAAGAAAATTCTACTTTCCTGTCCTTCCCCAATAAAGACTTTTAATTTCTCCAAAGCAGGACTCACGGCTCCCCAGTAACTGACCTTCCCAAAGTCACATGTTAAATTAGCAGCAGGGCTGTGGCTTGGAGCCAGCTCTCCTGGATGGATGCTGCAAGGGAGGGATGTCCTTGGGACACTGGCAGCAGCTGTCCTGACGCTTTCCATAATGCCTTTGACTTTTCTTTCATAAAAACTTACTGATATCCTTTGTATGTATAGCAACTGCATTTCCAAATCAGCTTCTCTCCCTTCCCTAAGAGAACTCCCCTTAGTAACAACGAGTAAAAAAGAAAGAGGAGAGGGATGTGAACATATCAACCAAATATGATGCCATACCCAGCATTCCCCTGTTCCATGGCCCCTTCTCTAATGGAAGAGGTTACAATTTCTCCTCTCTTCTTTGGGATGAAACTTCAGCACTATAATTCTGTAACCTT
>NW_025362248.1:0-2485 GCF_016433145.1 Gracilinanus agilis
TTGAATGACCAGACCTAAAGAACGGTGATCAATATCAACATGAAAAGAGAGGAAACATGGCACAGTAGGTATAGAGCTAATCTCCTTAGCAGGAAGACGGGGGGGGGGGGGGGGGGGGTGTCAAGTCCTGCCTCAGATTCATGTTGACGACATCCATGGGCAAATCATTTGACTCCATTTGAGTCTCAGACAGCTCTCTAAGATTACAAGTTACAGAGTAATCATTTATAGATATGCATTTGGTAGAGGGAGTTTTCTCACCTGGAACTGTCTATGCCAATGAAATCAAAGGTAAAGTTGAAAAAAAACAAGTCCTGTTCAACACTTTTATCAATTATTTGGATGAGGTACTTATCTAATTTGCAGATGGCTAAAAGCTGAAAGGGTTAGCTACTAAATGAAATGAAAGAACTTGGATCCAAAATTATCTAAATAGGTTGGGACCAGGAGCCAAATTGAATAAGATGAAATATACTTCAAGGATCTATGATTTCATTTGTATAGTTATTCCTGCACCAATGCGGGTCACAGCCCCTCAGTGACTTAGGAGATGGACTAATGAATTGCTGTGGCCAAAACAAACATTCATCATCTATTGGACAACTCTGGTACTAACTTAACTAGAGCCTAGGCCTCAGAAAACAGACATAGAGCCTGTCTCTGAATGCATACCTGAAACCCTTCCAGCTTGGGAAGACTGGACAGAGTTTGGACTCAACTCATTGTTTCCCTCTATATCATGAAAACAGAGCAGAGAAGGCCTTTAGGAATATATATAGATGATTATACATATACAATCTATTATATCAAATTGCTTGCCATCTCCAGGAGGGGAGGGAGTGCAAGGTGCAAGGGAGGGAGAGAATTTGGAACTCAAAAAAAATTGGGGTGGGAGGGTAGCTCAGTGATTGAGAGCCAGGCCTAAAGATGGGCAATCCTAGGTTCAAATCTGGCTGTAGACACTTCTTAGCTGTGTGAGTCCTACCTGGGAAAATCACTTAACCCCCATTGCCTAGTCTTTTACCACTCCTCTTCCATGGAACCAATACATAGTATTGATTCTAAGATGGAAGGTAAGGGTTAAAAAAATTTTAATGAATGTTTAAAAATTGTTTTTACATGTAATTAGGGGAAAATATTTTTTAAAGGAATATATGTAGAGTCCTACTCTTGGGTTAAAAAAATCAGCTGTAAAACTACAGGAGAGAGAAATTGTTAAGAGAGCCATTCATGTGAAAAGGGCATGAGAATTTTAGTGGACTACCAGTTTATTTAAGAAGAGCTAGATGGTGCAACAGAGAGAACTTGGGGCCTGGGGTCAGGAAAAACTGATTTCAAACCCTCTGGGTTAAGGTAGTTAATCTTTGTCTGCTTCAGCTTCCTCAGCTCTAAAATGTAGCCCATTTCTCAGGGTCACAGTGAAGATCAAGTAAGATAATATTTGTAAAACATTCTGCAAACCTTAAAGTGCTATATGAAACTAGTTATTCTTATTACCCATTACCAAGTACATAGTAGGCACTTAATAAATGCTTTGTTCTTCCTTCTTTCCTTAATATGTCAGCAGTGTGAAATTCACAAATCCCAGAACCTACGTAATCTTAAGGTTCATTATTAGAGCTATAACTGGACCCTAACCTGATAGCCCACATTGGGAGTTTTATGTTCAGTTTTGGGGTGCCACATTTTAGAAAGGTCACAGAGATTGGGGAATATACTGAGGCAAATGACAAGGACAGTAAAGAGCCTTGAAACCACATCATACAAGGATCTGCCCAAAGAAGTGGGATATTTATAGAAAGAAAGAACTAAAGAGCATATAGTAATTGTCTTCAAATATCTGAAGGACCATCAATTGGAAAAGATATCATAGTTGTTTTATTTAGATCCAGGGAGAAGAACTAGAACCAATTTCATTAAACAGAAGCAAATGTTGGCCAGACATAAGTGGAAACTTCCTAAGAATTAGATCTGTTAAAAAATATTATGTTCTGCCTTAGTTCAGAGTGACTTCCTTTTTCTGGAGGTCTTTTTCTGGAGGCAGTTTGTATAATTATTTGTTGAACATGTTATAAAGATTTCTAGTTTCTGTATGAATTAAACAATTTCTAAGGTCCCTTCCAATTCCAAGATTATATGATTCTATGAAAGGATTGAACCAGGAAACCTCAGAGTCCCCTCCCATATCCATAACCCTCAGAATTGCAAGTTACCATGTTTTTCAGACTTTAAGAGATACCCTTTTCCTTCAAATTACATACAGACATGTACATCAAGATTCTGATACCCAGGATAGGGTAGGGTGGGGAAGAGAAAGGTGATAAGTAGGTGGAAGCTAATGCCTTGGAATTTACTCAAAATGATGGTCTCCTCCTCCTTCTTTTCTCTCCCCATCTCCCTCCCTTTCTGTCTCTATCTCCTCTCTCTTTTTCCTTACTCCCTTTACTCCTCTTTTCCTCCTTCCCTTCTTTCTACTCCCTTTCCC
>NW_025362249.1:0-2781 GCF_016433145.1 Gracilinanus agilis
GCATTAATTTTGGTTTGTCAGGTTTTTCTTAGCTGTAGGTCCATATCTTTTGACTTCTAGAATATCATATTCCATGTTCTCCATTTCTTTATTGTGGTAGTTGCTTAATCCTGTGCAATCCTCAGTAGGGCTCCTTGGTACTTGAATTCCTTCTTGAATTCTGGGGTGCTTGCAGTGTTTTTTCTTTTCTGGATGCTCTGGGTTTTGGATCTGATGTTCCTGGGAGTTTTCCTTTGAGGAATCTTTCAGGAGAAGATCAAAGGATTCTGTTTCTACTTTACCTTCTTCCAAGAGATCTGGGCAGTTTTCTTTTACGATTTCTTGAAATAGTATGTTTAGCTCCTTTTTTTTGGTCACAGTGTTCAGATAGCCCAATGATTCTTAAAATTTTTCCTCCTTGATCTGTTTTCCAAATCAATTGTTTTTGCTGTGAGATACTTTACATTTTCTTTGATTTTTTCAGCTCTTTTGAACTTTGTTTTAATATTTCTTATTACCTAATGAAGGATGGCTTCTATTTGGTCCATTCAAGTTTTCATGTTTTGTTACTTGGGCAAGGTTTTTATATTTTGTGCCAAGCTGTTAATTCCCTTTCCAAGTCTTTTTTCCATAACTCTCACTACTTTCCAATTTTCCCCTCAAGTATTCTCATTCCATTTATAAAAACATTTTTAACTTTTGCATTATCTCTTATAATAATTATTTTTTAGCCCTTACCTTCCATCTTAGAATTAATACTGTGTATTAGTTCCAAGGCAGAAAAGCAACAAGGGCTTGGCAATGGGGGTTAAGTGACTTGCTCAGAGTCACATAGCTGAAGTGTCTGAAGTCTTCCAGTAATTTTCAGTTTTTTCTCATGCTATATTTTCCTCTGAGGCTTTGCTTGTTGATATTTTAGAGTCAGCCTTTTCTCCTGAGCATCCCTGCCACTAGAATAGCTTATTATGCTGGTGGGTTTTTTTTCTTTTTGCCTGCCCTTCCACTCTACTCAATGATTTTGGACTTTATATTAAGGACTGGGCTCAGCTGCACTTCTGGAAGGCTGGTCTGGTCTTACTGCTGCTTTCTTGGGATTATTAATGTATTGTGTCATTCTAGGAATAGTCTTTGTATCTTCAAGCTATCAGTGCTTCCAAGGGGGTCTGATCTAGGTGAAAGTCTGATTGCCAATCCTTTAGTCTAGGCTCTGGGGCAGTTAGGTGGCACAGTGAATAGAGCACTGGACTTGACATCAGGGAGACTCATTTTCATTAATTCAAACCCATCCTCTGACACTTACTAGCTATATGACCTTGGGCAAGTCACTTAACCTCCATTGTCTAGCCTTTACCACCCTTCTGCCTTAGAACTGATACACAGTACTGATTCTAAGATGGAAGGTAAGGATTTTATTTTATTTTGTTCCAGTAACAAATTTATACGTAAGTTTTCCAAAGTTGCATGATTCATGTTGTCTCCCTCCCCTCTCCTGGAGCTGATAGGCAATTCTACTGGGTTATACATATATTAGCTCTTAAAACCCGTTCCATATTATTCATTTTTGTAATAGAGCAATCTTTTAAAACCAAAAACTCCCAATCATTTACTCGAATAAACAACTGATAAATCATATATTTTCTTCTGTATTTTTACTCCTACAGTTCTTTCTCTAGAGGTGGATAGCATTCTTTTTTATAAGTCCCTTGGGATTGTGGGAGGTAAGGATTTAAAAAAAACAAACAAACTTTCTCCCAATCATATACAGATATATAATCATAATAACCATATAACTTGGGTCTTTTGTATGTATGATCCACTAATCAAGAGAATAATAATGCTTTTTAATAACATATTTATGATCACCTTCTGAAGTGGATGATCCAAGTTTTATATCCCATATTTGACAGATGAGGGAACTAAATCTCAGAGAAGTAAAAGCGATCCATTCAAAGTCACGTAACTCTTAAATGTCAGAGTTAGGATTTGAATTCAGGTTTGCTGACCCAGAGTTCAGCCCCATTTCTACTCCACGATGCTGCTGCCCCTTTGACAGTTCACAAAAGTCATCTATTTGTGACCTTTGTCTCTTTTTATATTAAACTCTCATTTCCTGTCTTAGTATCAACTCTTAAGACAGAAGGGCAAGGGCAACAAATGGGATTAAGTGTCTTGCTTGAGGTCACACAGGTAGAAAGTGTCTAAGGCTAAATTTGAACCCAGGACCTCCCATCTCTAGACCTGGCTCTCTAGCCACTCTAACTGTCCCTTCTACTTCTGCCTTTTAACTAATGTCCCCCAACCTCAAACCCATCCATTGGGATCAAGTCCAGTCCTTGAAATTTTCAGCATTCTCTTTGGGTATAGACTCCCCATCCTTCCACTGGAAACTTGATCTCATTTCCTTATGGTGTCTTCCAAGGTCAGTTGGAGAACAATGTGGAAAAGGTCGCAGGTGGCTGCTTAATTTCCTAAGTACGGGGGCATGATTGATAGTATTGATTCTAAGACTGAAGGATTTAAAAAGAAATTAAGAAAATAATTTCCTAAGTAGCCACTCTCATCTCTTTAAGAGTCTTAACTGGAAAGGCAGCCGGGGTCAGGAAGCAGAAGGAGATGAGCCTCTGGGATGCACCGGTGGGGCAGGAGACAACAGAGCAGCCATGATGACTGATACATAGGCATCTCTTAGATGATTAGGATTGATAATAATAACAAGTACAATTTACAAGGCATCTGCTATGTACCTGGCACTCTACTAAGGGCTTTTGTTATTATCTTTTCTTATTATATTATTATTTTCTT
>NW_025362250.1:0-2644 GCF_016433145.1 Gracilinanus agilis
AGTGAGTTTAAAGTAATATATTCACCATATAAACCTAAACAAGTGACTAAAACTATTTTTGGAGCTTCATCAAACAGTAGAGCTCACATTTAAGAGTTTACAGTCTGCATTGTTTCATCTGATCCTTTTATTCCCTCCCTAGAACATAGGCTGTTAAATTATCCTTATTCTGTAGATGAGGAAATTGAGGTTTGGAGAAGTTGAACAATTTTCCCAAGTTTGTGCAGCTTGTAAGTGACAACTAGTAAGGAATCAAACCTAAGTTCCCTGAGTACAAATCCAGGGCCTTTCCCCACTCACTGAAGATCATTGCTTCACAGGTCAGGGTAAAGGTCTCTTTCCTTCAAAATATGAATGTAAAGAGGCAGGAAATCTGTGACCCAGGTGTTCCATGCTCAGAGGCTGCCTTGGAAAGATAATGCTGTCTGCTTGATAAGGACATTGTGCTCTTGTGCATCAGGTTGTTTTTTCCAATGACTATTTTCTGCCTCTAAAAATCAGCATTGCTTTTTCTTGACTTCTTTTTGTAAATCCCCTGGGCTACAAACGATAACAAAAGGCGTCATATTTATAGAAGGCTTTTAGCCAAACCGCTCAAGGACCCAAACAGAACTTGTTTTTATATCTAATTTAATTAATTCTCACATAATCCCCATGGGCTTGGGGGGAAGGAGGGAAGGCTGAGGGTAGGAACACTTTAATTTCCAGGTTGTAGAATATAAAACAGTGGCACAATTATAACCGATGTTTACAGAGCTCTTCAGAAATATTATCTCATTTGAAACTCCCAAAATCCTAGGAGATAAATCCTATAGATATTACCAACTCAATTAGATAAAGAAACTGAGGCTCATAAAGATGAAGTGAAGTAGTGAATGTAAGAGGTACAATTCAAGCCTAGGTCTTCCAGGCTCCAAACACAGCATTTTATCTCCTGTAATTCACTGCCTCAATTGTATGTCAAAGTGAAGGTCAGCCAGAGAGATGGGGTATAAACCAATAAGGAAATCCAGTTCTCTCCACTTTAAGTTCACAGTTTTGAAGAAGGTCAACAGAAAATTAAAAGTTCCATTGGACAAGATAACTTCATCTTTTTTGTGTCATAGACCCCTTTTGAAAGTCTGAGGAAGCCCAAGAAATCCTTTTCAGAATAATTTTTAAAATAAATTCATAGATATCTGGTTAAGAATCTCTGCATCAGCTCTGGTTTATGGAGTGGTAGCACAAGTCAATGCAATTCCATCCTCTACCTTCCATTTCCTTTCACTACTAGCTAACATTTAGCCAGTTGGAGTGAGAATGTTCTCTGTGTGTGTGTGTGTGTGTGTGTGTGTGTGTGTGTGTGTTACAGAGCTATCAAGAGAATACTTTTGCCACCTCCACCACGAGATATGTTGATGTATTTTCCATTTCAAATGCCAAAAATTTTAGACCTAAAGGTCATACTATTTGCTACCAAAATGCATGTTTGCACTGTGGTCCAAAGAAAGGTGGTAAAGCTTTTGGGAGTCTCCCATCTCTTCCATGAAGCCTTCCCTTACTGCAGGGCACCGGAGACTGAGAATCAGGAGACCTCAGAAGCCTTTCCTGTGCCTTCAAAACATCTGTCATGATGACCCTCTTCTTTCCTCTTGGATAGCCAACAGCCTGGTATAGCCTCTCATTACCTCACCTCTGCACTATTGCAATAGCCCTTTTATTTTTATTTTTGATATTTTATTTTTCCAATTACATGTAATAATTTTTGTCATGTGTTTTCGATAATTATAAGATCCAAATTGCCTCCCTCTCTCACTTCCTTCCCCCACCTCAGAGATGGTAAGCGATTTGATCTGGGTTGTATATGTATTATCACGCAAAACTAACTTCCATATTGGTCATCGCTGTCAGAGAATACTCATATAGAACCAAAATCCCCAAATAAAATCACAAATAAACTAAAGTGAAAAATGGTATGCTTTCATCTGCATTCTACCAGTTCTTATTCTGGAGGAGGATAGCATTCTTTGTTATAAGTCCTTCAGAATTATCCTGAATCATTCACTGTATTGCTGAGAGTAGCCAAGTCTTTCACAGTTGGTCATTGTACAATATTGATGTTGCAATAATCTTTTGACTGATTTTACTACCTCAAGTCTTTCCTCATTCCAGTTCATCCTCCACTTAGCTTCCAAGGTGATCTTCCTAAAGCATAGGGTCACTCCTCTTCTCGATAAACTCCAATGTTTCTCTTTTATCTCCAGGATCAAATATAAAACTTCGTTTAGCTTTAAAGCCTTCACAACCTGGCCCCTTTCTACCTTTCCTTTTCTTACACTTTACTTCCCTCTATAAACTCTACCTTCTCTCTCCATTGACTTCCTTGATATTTCTTGAACACAATCATCCATATTGCATGTTTTTGTCTTTAAATGGCTGCCCAGTGCCTGAAGTGCTCTCTCCCCTGCTCACTTACATGGCATGGTTTCCCCAGCTTTCTTCAAAGCTCATCTCAAACCCCACTTTCTGTAGGAGACATCTCCTGGTCTTCCCCACTGTTAGTGCTTTCTCCCAAGATTGTCACCATTTAAACTATATATTGATATTTGCATGATGTCTCCCTATTCTAATATAAATTCCTTGTGGGCAAGAACTATATTTTAAC
>NW_025362251.1:0-4635 GCF_016433145.1 Gracilinanus agilis
ATGTCCCAGAAACATCTCAAATTCCACATGTCCCAAAGTAAATGCATCTTTCACCCTAAATCTTCCCTTCTTCCAGACTTCCCTAGTTCTCTCAAAGACACCATCATCCTTCGAGTCTCCCAAGTACATTTGTAATCTTGCCATTTTCCTCAATTCCTCACAGTCAAATTTTGCCATTTCTTCCTTCTCCACATCTCTTGCATCTGATCCCTTCTTTCTATTCACATCACTACTACTATAGTTCAAGCCCTTATTACCTCTTGCCTAACTTACTGCAATAGCCTCTTCCCTGGTCTTCTGGTCTGGAGTATCTCCCCACTCCAGTCCATCCTACACTCTGCTATCTAAGTCACTCTCCTCAAACACAGACTGACTTCTTGTTGCTTATATGTTCTAAAATCTTTATAGCAGCTCTCTATGCTGTGGCAAAGAACTGGAAATTGAGAGGATGCCCATCAATTGGGGAATGGCTAAACAAGTTTGGGTATATAATTGTGATGGAATACTACTGTGCTATGAGAAATGATGAGCAGGTTCATATTTTTAAAAACAAGGAAAGCTCCAAATAAATTTATGAAGAATGAAATGAACAGAACCAAGAGAACATTATATACAGCAACAGAAATATTATTAGAAGAAAGACTTGGTTATGTCCATTTCCAGAGAAAGAATTGATAAATAAAAACAAACTAATTTGTTTGTTTTGAAGGCAGCATTTGACAAATATATGTATTTGTCAAATGCTGCCTTCTCTACTGTGGGAAGAAGAGGGAGAGAAGGAAGAAATTAACCAGAAATATTAATATAACAAACAAATTAGTTGTTTTTGTTTTTTTAATTTTAAAGGGGGTGAGGTAACTAAGTGGCTCAGTGGATTTAGAGCCAGACCTAGAGAGACTGGAGGTCCTGGGTTCAAATTTGACCTCAGACACTTCCTAGCTGTGTGACCTTGGATAAGTCTCTTAACTCCCATTGCCTAGCCCTTATTGCTCTTTTGCTTTGGCACCAATACACAGTATTGATTCTAAGATGGAAGGTAGGAATTAAAAAAAATTTTTTTTAATTCTGTCTCATCAAATTCCTCTCTTCCTTCAAGAATCCCAGCCTGGGTAGATTCCTTTTTTCAGGGGAATCTCTCAGATTAGTCAGTGTTTGAAAAATAAAGGCAAAGCTAGCATATGACCTATACACAGGTCAAGGTTGAAAAGTATGCACCATGTGTGCTACTCCTGGGCCCTTTGTGGCAATATGAATTGATCTCACAAAACCAATAACCACGTGCCAGGAGGAATAAAATTTCCTGACACTAAAATGTTTTTATTTATAAAAAGCAATATTACAAAGGTTCAGAATAACCTTATACTTTGACTCAATAATCTCATTACTCCAAGGTGTGATCATAAAAAAAAAGAAAAGAAATATCTGTCACACAACCATGTTATCTCTTCACAAAGAACTTAAACATCTGGTTGGTGGTGAATGGCAGAAAAAATAATATTCTAGAAATCACTGTGATGAAAGATCCAAAGAATTTAAGGTCTTTAGTCAACATCACACACATGGGTATTAGATGTAGAGACAGCATTTGAATTCAAATTCTCTGATTCCAAAGTTGTTTGTTTTTTTTTTTTTCCATTCTACCATATTGCTTCCTTGTTAGGGCAATCAAGACCCAAAATTAACTTGCCTGGAATCATTTTTCCAATATTATTTCTCATTGTTTCCCAACATATATCCACTCCTGTGATCTAGTCTTGACTCAGAGGTAACAAAGCATAATAGATAAGAGGCTATATTTAGAAACAAGAACATTTGGGTTCAGATTCCATGTTACTATGACCATGGACAAGCCATTTAATCTCTCCAGACCTCAGTTTCTTCATCTGTACAATGGTGATACTTATAGTCAGGGAAGCTGGTTGGCACAGTGGATAGAGCACCAGAAAGGAAATCTGGAGGACCTGGGTTCAAATGTGACCTCAGACACTTCCTACCTGTGGGATCTGGGCAAATCCCTTAACTCCATCTGCCTAGCCCTTGCCCTTCTGTCTTAGAGTTGATACTAGGACAGAAAGTAAGGGTTTTAAAATATATATAAATTCATTTCAGCATATTACTTTTACTAAGGCAGGAAAATCTACTTATCAAGGTTATGAAGTAGCTAAATTGGGAATCAATGCCTCCAGCTCCTTTTACAATATTCTTCCCTAAGCCCTCCTTAAGTAGTGAAAGTCTTCTTGTTCTGATTCTCTAGTAGCTTATTAATCTTAGGAAAGGACCCAGCAAATTAATTCACACTAAAGTATACGTGACTAATGGGGTTTTTAAAAATTGTTTTCATTTCAATGACTAAATTATAACTAGTATTGTGATACTTTTATTGAATGGTGTAGAAATGAATGAAGAAGGTAAACAATCTGGAACCAGAAAAGCTCATCTTCAGTACCTGACTTTAGGTTAATCACTTCAATTCTTTGGGCTTGGTCTCCTGATTTATAAAATGAACGAAATGGACTAGATGAACTCTAAGATGCTAGGTCTTTAAAAATGATAGAAAAGGCCAGAATCCTGTCACTTATAGGGAAATAATCATATTAACCAACTTTTATGTATATATATATATTGTATTATGTGTTATATATTATATATTTTATTATATCATTACTGTCATATCATATTATATATTGTTATATTTAGAGTTTGAAAAGTCCTTTTTATGCATAATAACTTACTCTTTTCTCATAATGACCTTGTCAGATAAGCACTATAAAATCATTTCCCCAATTTTTTTTAGATCAGTGTTGGCAAACCTATGACACAGGTGCCAAAGATGACGCGCAGAGAGGTCTCTGTGGGCCCACAGGTCCCCCTCTCCCCTCCCAGAGTTCATTACTAGAAAGACAGAGGGACTCTGGCAGAGCTGCTCCCCTCCCCTTCTCCACTGTGCCTGATGACATTTTCCCAGTCCCCCGCCCCCCCCTGCCTAGCAGCCAATGGGAGAGCACAGTGGGTAAGGTGGGCGGTTCACAGACAGCAGAGCTGGAGGGGAGCAGAGTGCTCTGGCAGCTCCCCTCCCCCTCTCTACACTCTCTAAGGATATTCCTCACTTCACTCCCCCCTCCACCCAGCAGTCCAGTGGAAGTGTTTTCTCCCTCCCCTGCATGGGGTAAGTAGGGGCAGGAGTTGGGGTTCCTGGCATATAGCGTGGGGGGAGGGGGAGGGCTTGGCATGCTGTCTGTGGTGGGAGTGGGGCATAGCACTTGGTGGGGGAGGTGGCCGGCAGGCCATCTCTAAATTTGTCATCACTATTATAGATGATGAAAGTGCGTCTCAGGGAAGTTAGGTAACCTTTCTAAAATCACACAGCTAATAAGTTCTTGAAGTAAAATTCAAACCCAAGTTTTTCTGAAACCAAGTCTACTATTCTATTTGATGTCAAAGATTTTCAACAAAAAAGCTTGAAATGCAAAGCCTTTCTGCCTAAATGCAGCAAATAAACAAACAAAAAAATTCATTTACCCAAACACCCCCAGCTTCAGCATTCTGGTTAATCGAGGTTCTATGTATAATGCTAAATTTACCTCAAGAGATTAAACTTGATCCTATAAATAGACCCGTTTAAGGCTTCGATTGCAACCCTATTTTATTTCCAGGGCCTCGCTTCCTGCCAGGTGATTGCCTGGTTGATTTTCCATTTCAGAATACAAATGGTTCTCCCTCCACAAGTAATGGGAAGCTTGGCAGGGTGTAGTACACTCTCCAGCCTTGGTGAAGCCGTTTGCTAAACACGGTTAAGTGCTCTCCCCCTGGATTATGTAAGTAGGGCTGTCAGAAAGGGACAAACACCATCTTGGGGTCCTGGAAAGATGAAAGTGTTTTAGACTCTCTTGCTTGATAGATCCTGGTCTGGCCTTTGATAAATAAAAAATAATCGTAGCTAGAGTTCTTTCCCATGTGCTGGGGAAGATGAACTTTTTAAAAATGAAACAAACTGAGCAATGGATTAGGGACGAATGTCTACAAAAATTTAAACAACATGGCAGGGTCTAAGGCTCTTCAAGTTAAGAGGTAAATACATTTCCAGCCTAGAAGCTAAATGAATCCAAATAGCATCGTTGAAGTCACAACCTATAACTAACTGCCCAAATCAGACCCAGTTAGAAGCCAAAGCAGGGTTGGCCTTTGGAGAGAGGCAGATGGGATTGCCACCCTAGTTCCTTAAAGTGACCCCCTTGGAAAGAGATGACCACTTGAGAAGGGCTGGCCCTGGGCAAAATTGCGGAGGAGGTCAAGTTTGCCTTCAGGTCCTGCCACCTTGCATTCAGGGACCCTTCCTGTCTCAGTGCTCCCTCCCTCCTTTTATTTCCAAGTACCCATTGATTTCATTGTTTTGTGCTTTCTCTTCAACCTCTCTATTCTCCATAGAAAAATCTGATAAATCACTCATACATAACTGTTACCCTTAAGAGGATTTTATGTCTCAGAGAAGACAAAGGACACCTCTAATTTTGAATTTCAGGTGGAATCACAGGAGTTAGTGATAGGTATAGGATATATTTGGGGGAACAGAGACTTTTGGGGGTCCAATAAAAACAAAGGAGGGAGGGAAGGAAGAAAGGAAGGAAGGAAGGAAGG
>NW_025362252.1:0-6621 GCF_016433145.1 Gracilinanus agilis
TTTTTTTTAAGTAGTTCAATGTTCCATTAAGTTCCCTGTAAAACAAGATCTCTCTCCTGGGTAAATAATAACTAGAATCTAGTTCTAGCCTGGGCTTTGCAAACTATTTGTTACATTCCCCAAAAAATGTTGCTTCCTTTGTAAATAATGATACATCACTTGCAACCACACTGTTTAGGGTGGGGGCAAATGCCCTTCATCAGCTCTTTCTCACTATTTTGCTGAATGAGTGCTAGGTGTTCTATTCATTCTAGGCAACAAGTGCTCCTAAGGGAACCCAACATGTATCATAGCCCATGGTTCAAAAATTCCACACTAAGACTACAGAACTAGCCCCAGGATATAGGAGATGATTTAGAAAGAAACAGAAAATGTAGCTTAGCATGGAAGGATTGGATTGGAAGTCATGCAAAAACAGCATCATAGTCTAAATTCATATAGCCCAAACCAGACCTGAATGAAAATTCCCAGAATCCCAAGTCCCTGGGTTTTAATCCCAGCATTAATCCTGACTGTGTGAACTTGGGTCAGTTATTTATCTTCTCTGGGGCTCAGTTTCTTCATCTGTAAAATGAAGTGGCCAGAAGAGATCATCTCCAAAATCCCTTTCAGCTAAATCCTGTGATCCCATTTCCATCTTTCTCTGCCATCATCACCCAAATCTTTACATTCTACATTTTAAAGTACATATAACCCATGGACTGAGATACCACAAAAAAAACTGATAGTGTCCTGCTGTTATTTTAATTATATGAACTTAATTAAAACACTGCCACAGGTCATTTATTCTACAGCAGGGGGCTGGGACTTTCAAACTACTGCTGAGTTCAGAAATTGTCAAGTCACCATTACAATGGCACTGGTTTAGCTGAGGGGCAACAGGCTGAAATTCTGCATAGATTATCAGAAGCACCTTGCCTCTCTCCATGCCTTGGGACACATCAGTGTAGAGATAGCAAAAAAATGGGAAGGAATGGGGATCACTTTTGCCTCTCATTTTGCACAGAAGAGAATTCTGGAATTTCTCTTTCGGTCTACTCTCTGCTGAAAAAGATCAGGTCTTTAGACAACAACAGCATCTTGAGCTGTACATTTAATACACACAGGACCCAATGAGGTTCATGGAGGGGTGTGTCTGGGTGTGTTGGTTAAATAAGAGAATGATGACCAGTAGCTAGAAAAAAAAAGAATGTAGCAAAAAAAATGTAGAGTTCTTAACTAAGATTCTTGAATTTGTATGATTTTATGTATATATATTTTTATAATTATATTTCAGCATGATTGGTTTACTTTGTAATCCCAGGTATTTTTTTTAAACCCTTACCTTCTGCCTTGGAGCCAATACTGCGTATTGGCTCCAAGGCAGAAGAGTGGTAAGGGTAGGCAATGGGGGTCAAGTGACTTGCCCAGGGTCACACAGCTGTGAAGTGTCTGAGGCCAGATGTGAACCTAGGACCTCCCATCTCTAGGCCTGGCTCTCAATCCACTGAGCTACCCAGCTGCCCCCTCCCAAGTATTTTAAAAGACTATTCTGAGCCAGAGACAGGAGGTCCTGGGTTCACATCTGGCCTCAGACACTTTCTAGCTGTGTGACCCTGGGAAAGTCACTTAACCCCCATTGCCTCACCCTTACTGCTCTTCTGCCTTGGAACCAATATGCAGTATTGATTCTAAGATGGAAGGTAAGGGTTGTTTTTTTTTTTTTAAATAACTATTCTGAGAAGGCATTTCTAGGCTTTGCCAGCCTGCCGAAGAGGTTTATGACATGCAAAAAACTAAAAACCCAGAGGCAAGAGTAATAGGAACAAGGCAGTCTCTGGAATCCAAATTGTAAAGTTTTGGGGGATGTACTATATATTCCATAAGGTTGTTTCTAAAATTATATGACTTAACACCATCTTCTCCAAAATTCTCTGCTCCTGAATTCCTGTATCTGTAAAAGGCATCTCTAGTCCAGAGAAATGATGCTGGCTGAGCAAGAAGAAGGCTGAGATTGGTCTCTCCTATGTTATTACTGGTTGTTCAGCTCTGGGCAAGTTACTTAGCCTATGTGTGTCTCAGTTCCTTTTTTATATAAAATGAGGAAAATAATAGTTGCATTTTTAATTCCCAGGAAAGTGTTTTATAAATCTTAAATGGAAATAACAGAGAAATGGTTAATAAATGGCAGAGAGCTTTAGTAGTTCACTGAAACAAGTGTTCATCGCAAAACATCATTTCAGACCTTTACTGGATTGAAATTCATGCTAATCTGAAGTAAGCCTGGGCTGAATCTTACTTTTAGACTAACAAAAGACTAATGGTTGATTAAACAAACGATTGATGTAAACAAAATTAGGAGAAGAATGTTTACCTACTAAAGAGAAAAAACTATTTTCAAATATCTTAAAAGTAACATTTACATAGAATCAATATAATTACAAGTAAGCAGAAGTAGGCTATTTAGGCTGGTGCTTTGGAATCTCAATTATGAATCCTATTAATTTATTCATTTACATATTCTTTACTGGAAATACTTGATTAACTTTGTTTTAGCTCCCCTCAATTTTTTTGAATGAGTCTTTTTTTTTTTTATGTGTTCACCAGAGGAAGAACTTCCTGCCAAGGAAACACCCTCAAATAGATTTTCCACTCCACTCTCCCAATAAGATAAAATTAATCATGTTTGGTAGTAGTAGCTGAGGCAGTACTAAGTCAGTAGATAGGGCACTGGATCTGCAGTGAGGAAGATCTGAGTTCAAATCCAGCTTCAAATAATTTTATGAACTATTACCCTGGACAAGTCATTTAACTATTGACTTGGTTTTCTCATTTATAAAATGGGGATAATAACAATCCCTACCCCCTAGGGTTGTTGTGAGGGTCAAGTAAGTTAATATTAGTAAAGAGCTTGGCAGTCCTTAAAATGCCATTAAATTCTGGGTAGTAGTAAAAAGATAGAATCAGGTGGATAGAATTAAACACCAGAAGCTCACTATCCTTTATAAACTAGCACAGTGGTGTCAAATTCAACTAGAAACAAGGTCCACTAAGCCAACTACCACATATCATCTTAGAAAAACACATATTAACATCTATATTCTACTACATTTTTATTTATTTTGTAAAATATTTCCCAATTACAGTTTAATCTGGTTTGGCCCAAAATGTAAACAAAATTAGAAGAATGTTTACCTACTAAAGAAAGCAAACTATTTTTGAATATTTTAGTATTTGAAGTAGTACAGGTAACATTTGGCCTAATATTTGATACCTAATATGTAACTGAAGTGAGGATTTGAACTGAGTCTTTCTGACTCTAAGACTAAAACTCTTTCTACAACATCATGCTTAATAACTAATAACACACATTTAGAGTACCCTAAGGTTTGCAAAGCATTTAAAAATATTATCTCATATGATCCTCACAACAACCCTGTGAGGTAAGTGCTATTATTATACCATTTTACAGATAAAGAAACTGAGGCACCAAGAAGCATGAGATGTGGCAACATCCTGGTAAATTATCTCAGCAGAAGGACTAAAGAGATTGAGGGTAACCAACAGGCTCCAAACCCATCAGTGAATTAGAGGGGTGTCATCTCAAAGCATGTGAAGACTTTCCTGGCATAATGGATTGATGAGAACAATTTGATTCGGTGGCTACAAAGATGGCAGAGGCAAGCACTGTGGAGGGCTTACAACAGTGGTTGCCAAACTTTTTTGGCCTACCGCCCCCTTTCCAGAAAAAAATATTACTTAGTGCCCCTGGAAATTAATTTTTTTAAATTTTAATAGCAATTAATGGGAAAGATAAATACACCTGTGGCCATCACCACTCCCTTGGATTGCTGCAGCACCCACCAGGGGGCAGTGGTGCCCACTTTGGGAGTCACTGGCTTAGAGCTTGGTTAGATGTTGAAGAAGCCAAGGTCATCCACTGCACCTGGAGCTATCACCAGTTGTCTTGGCTCTTGTCTTGCCCCTGAACTTCCAAGATTCTGGAAGAGAGAGTAAGGCTGATGACTTTGTAAAACTCTGCATCACTTAAATCCAATTTATGCATCAAAAGACATCACCTAGTAGTGATATGATTTTAATTCTGTCCTAGTATCAAAGACAACAACCAACCAATATTTTATGCAAAGATATAATAGATACAAGGCAGGTAAGGTATATAATGGGGAAAAACCAGGGAAGGTGCCTTAAATATTAAATATGGGCTCTGTGGGTGGATAGGAGACAGGAAGGGACAATGGGAAAGACTTTACAAGCCAGGGAACCAGGTTTAACTACAAGGGAAAGACCATTGACTGAAATGGCAGTTGAGCCTGACCAATTATCACTCAGCCCCACCCAGCCTGGAATAAATACAGATTAATACATACACACAATGAAGACCTAAAATTACCAAAAACACACAGGGAATCAGTTTAATTATAATATGAGGGGATTGGAAAGGGGGTTAGGTAAACTATGGCTAACAACCCAGGACTGGAGTCAAAAAGGGTAAGATCCCTAGCCAACCTGGCTTCTGCCAGGCTTTGACAGTTTAGCTAAGGACCTGGGGAAGAGGGCTTGCACTTGGGATCTCACAATAATTCCAGGGATGTTTCAGGATTCCAGGAACCAACTCCTCCAGAACTGATGTAGCCAGGTAGGGAGAGAAGTCTGCAAGCTGTCCACCAGATCACAGGCCACTTCCACAGTGTCACCTTGCAGGGTTGATGTGTTCTGCTGTCAGCCTTCACCACTCTCCAAGATCCCAGGGAATCAGGGTACAGCTCCACTAGCTCTGAGATCTCCCAGGGTCAGTTACAGCTTGTCCCAACCACCATGGAGTCCTTCTCAGAGAGAGAGCAAGCCACTTCCTGCTTCCCCATTCCATGTGGAATTCTCCAGCCTTTCCTGCTAAGTCTCCTACATAACAACAAAATAATCTTCCTCACAACAGGTACCTGCCTATGGTGCTCAAAGCTGAAAAAATAGAGAATGATGTAAAAAATATACAAAATTGCTCATTTGAAAGTATAAAGGAGAATTTTTTATTGTTTCCTGCAGATCAAAATTAACTAGTTATAGCTTTGGTTCTATTTCTTAGAATGCCTCCTCATACAAGAAGATACCTCCCTAGCACACACAGAACAACAATTAATAATAATATTGATAATTAAAATAACTAGTATCTATACAGTACTTTAATGTTTGCAAAGTGCTTACAAAGATATGATAAAAACAATAATTTTGAAATGATAACTTACTGTCTATTTTATCATTTAATATGAATTATTATGAAATAATTTACATTGTGCCAATGTGCCAGACACTAAACTCAGTGTTTTACAAATATTATTTAATTTGATCCTCACAATAATCTTGGGAGACAGGTGCTATTCTTAGCTCCATTTTACAGTTGAGGAAACTGAGGAAGAGGCATTAAGCGACTTGCCTGGGGGCACACAGCTGATCCCAAGTCTGACACTAACTTCACTAGCAACAACAAATATTTGCAGATAATCAATCAGCAAGCATTCATTAAACACCCATTATGGCCAAAGAGTGAGCTAGACACTGGAAATACAAAGACAAAAATGAAGCCATTTCAGCCTTCAAGGAGCTTATGTAATGATGACAATGATAAAAAATGATGAGAGCTCTAAGGGCAATTTAGGAACCATGAGCTAATCCTTCCAGCTTTGCTTCTGCTTAGTAGTGTAAGTTCTGATTATATTCAACAGAAATCAAATCTTGTATTTAATTCTAAGCTCCATAAACTAAGGAAGCATGTGGAAAACCCAGAGAAGATTTAATGGAAAGTGAAAAATATGATCAAATGATAGGTTGGAAAATAATACCTTAATGGAAACATTGGCAGGCTGGGATTATTCATCCTCAAGATGAAAAGACTAGGTAAATTAATAGCAATTAAAATTTCTATATGAAATTATTACTCATTCTTCAGAATAAGAATAATTTCTTAATGAACTAGCTGTCCTTTCTAAGACTGTAAATATCCCAGTCATATATTTTTTATGTTGAACAGTAACCAAGACAAACATTTAAACGTGAAAAATAAACAGGTATGTGAGAAAAAAGCAGGTATGTTTCCTTAAATGGGAAAATGGACATAAGAGAGTCATATAATATTAAAGATCATTGAGATCAACTAGCTTGATCACTTCATTTTACAACTGGTGAAAAATATTAGTATGGAACTGTCTATTCTATAACATTTTGGTATCATAGCTTCCAAAGATGGGCAGAGAGAATAATGAAAAAACTGTAAGACAGGGATGATTGAAGGTAAAAATGAGAATGGGGAGAAAGCCACTGTCAAGAGAAAACCAAGGAGAAATGAAGAAGAGGAGATGGATAGGAAGGTCTATGTGGAGTGAATGAGTTTATGTTTATACAGGAAAGAACTGCAAGATTATACAATAATTGGGGGATAAAAGGATGGGAGGCTTTGTACTATGCGACTATGTCTTGGGGGTTGAAGAAAAGGAAATAGGGAACATTTGTGGGTGAGTGTGGCATGAAGAATAAAAGTCAATGTTACCAAAAATATTCACTGGCTTCTATTAGGAGAACCTTATATTCCTCCTCTCTCCCTCCTCTCTCCCTTCTCTCTCTCTCTCTCTC
>NW_025362253.1:0-1882 GCF_016433145.1 Gracilinanus agilis
GTCCTCCTGGTCTGCCCCTCTGCCCAAGGCTCCTTCAACAGTCTCAGGGCACATCTTCCACAGCCGTGCTCCAGTCTGCACAGGGTCCCTACTAGAGGTCCAAGCCTCCTCTCAAGATCCTTGTCTGAGCCTAAGTCAATGCCTTCACCCGCACCTGTGCTCAAGGTCTGTGTTCAAAGTCCCTGTGTGTTCTTTGGCCTCTTGGGGTCTTAAGTCTTGCTGCTCTCAGGAACAGGTCCTGGAGCTGCCAATGACTTAATGGGTACCCCAAAACTGCTTTAACTCTTGTGCACTGGCCTTGGCACTGTAGGTGGTGTGGCGGGTAGGGGCGGGGGTTGCTCAGCTCGCGTTTTAGTGAGAGCTGTTTCACCCCTTTATAGCGTGGAAATGCTCTGATTCCACATACCTTCAATACTACGCCCTGTTGTGGGGTCCCTTCGTTTGTCTGGATTTGTTTTTATGTCCCCTTGTGGATTCTCATATGCTTTGGTTAGAAGAGATTAAGCAGCTTCTTTTTACTCTGCCACCATCTTAACCCAGAAATCTTGATGCAAGAATCTTAAATAGAATACTAACAAAATATCAGCAAGCAAACCAACAAAAATCACATGATTATCTCAATAGGTGTTGAAAAAGCCTTTGAAAAATCCAACACCCATTCCAATTGAAAACACTAGAAAGCATAGGAAAAGAAAAGCGTTTTTTAAAAATAATAAGCAGCATATATTTAAAACAATCAATAAGCATAATCTGCAAAGGGGATAAATTAGAATACTTCCCAATAAGATCAGGAGTGAAACAAGGATGCCCATTATTACCTCTATGATTTAACTAGAAACTAACTAGAAACACTAGCAGTAGCAATTAGAGAAGAAAAAGAAATTAAAGGTTTTAAAATAGACAATGAGGAGAACAAGCTGTCACTCTTTGCAGATAATATGATGGTTTACTTAAAGAATCTTAGAGAATCAACTAAAAAGCTAGTGGAAATAATCAACAACTTTAGCAAAGTTGTTGGATACAAAATAAATGCACATTAATCATAAGCATTTCTACATACTTCCAACACATCCTGGCAGCAGGAGTTAGAAAGAGAAATTCCATTTAAAATCACCCTAGACAATATAAAATACTTTGGAATCTATCTGCCAAGACAAAGGAATTTTATGAAAACAACTACAAAACACTTTCCACACAATTAAAACTAGATCTAAACAATTGGAAGAGCATTAATTGCTTATGGGCAGGCCAAACTAACATAATAAAATTGACAATCCTACCCAAATTAATTTACATATTGATTAGCATACCAATCAAACTACCAAGAAACATTTTTACTAAATTAGAAAAAAAAACTATAAGAAAGTTCATTTGGAAGAACAAAAGATCAAGAATATCAAAGGAAATAATGAAAAAAATGTGAAGGAGGGGGGCCTAGTATTACCAGGTCTTAAATTATACTATAAAGCAGTGGTCATCAATATGGTACTGGCTAAGAGACAGAAGGGAGAAGCAATGGAAAAGACTTGGGGTAAATGACCTCAGCAAGACGTGTATGATAATCCCAAAGAGTCCAGGTTTTGGGACAAATATGCACTATTTAACAAAAACTTTTGGGAAAATTGTAAAACAGTATGGGATAGATTAGGTTTAGATCAACATCTCACACCCTACACCAATAAAAATTCTGGTGAAAGACTTGAATATAAAGAAGGAAACTATAAGCAAATTAGGTGAACATAAAATAGTATACCTCTCAGATCTTAAGATCAATCATGAGTTAGAAAATATTATAAAATGTAAAATAAATAATTTGATTATATTAAATTAAAAAATTTTTATACAAACAAAACCAATGCAACCAAAATTTAAAGGGAAGCAA
>NW_025362254.1:0-2273 GCF_016433145.1 Gracilinanus agilis
AGTCAAACACCTATAAAGAACCAAAGCGTATATCCCCTTTCAATATATTTCACATATAATTTTCTATGTACTTGCCTCCTCCATAGAATATAAGTTCTTCAAAGTCAGAGACTCTTGTTTCCATCTTCCTGCCATGCAGTAGGCATTTAATAAATGCTTATTGAGTTGAAATGAATTAAAGGAGCTCTTGGAGCTTGGTCAGCCCACGGGGAGGCCGAGGTCATCCGCTGCCCCCTGGGCCATCACCTGACTTCCGGGCTTTTGTCCTGCCACTGGACGTGGGTGCCTGAAAGAAAGCCCGATGACTTCTACAACTCTGCCTCAGCGAAATCCAGTGCACGAGCAAGTCAAGCCATCGCCCTCATTGGGAAGCTGTTGGTACTCTTAGAAAACTGAGAATGAACCCCAGTAGAAAGAGTGCATTAAAGGATACTCAAGGAATCCCTCTAAGGGTTAGCCTAGTAAAGGGGTAACAACTGACCCCCCCCCCCCCCCCAAAAGAAAAAAGACAATCATGCAGGGCATACTTTGAAGCTGGATCTTCATTATTAACATTTTCTTCTTTACTTTCTTAAGTCTAGAAAACAACAAAACAATACGGCAAGGCCTGATTTCTGGCCTTTGTCCATTTCCAAAGGATAAATGTTTACAATGAAAATGTAACAAGTGGCTCTCAGGAGTGTGTTCGAGTCCTGAATCTACCTCTCAGGTCCCGCTAGACTGCACGGGGCTTAGTTGGTCACAGTCTGATTTGCCTTCAATGTTAAATATCGGCAATGGCAGCACTGTAGATCTAACGCAGTAGCTTGTACGTTGAGTGTGGTTTGGGATATTTTTCGAGAGGCCGAATATTAAAGGTCCGCCTTACTTTTAGGTTTTTTGGGGGAAAAAAGTCCCCGAGTAAAGGAAGAAAATAAGCAAAAAAATTTTTTTTCATGAGGAAATCAAGTTAAAAGTGCCGTGTCTGTGCTTCCAGGCAGTTTCTACTTGCTGTCCTTGTGGAAGGCCATTGCCCTTTGTACCTCGTGTTCATTTGATTCTTTATCCAGCAGGGTTCTGGGGACTGGCCGGAGTCAGGACCACGTGAGGGCTCAGAGCTCTGCTCTGGCGCCTGGGAGCCCTGTGGTGGCTTCACCTCTGGGCAGGTTAATGAAGGACCTTCTCCTAGTCCGCAAGGCCATTCCAGTGATCTCAAAGTGACATGGAAGCATGGTAAAAGGGATGCCGTCCGTAACATCCCATCTCCCAGCTCTGGGCGAGTCACCCTGCAGAAAAAAGCATTCAAAGAGAAAACATGGAGGGAGGATGTCTGGCCAGACTGTCAGGAGGACCAGGGCCCGGTGTGGGTGTGACTGGGGCCCCCAAATTTAGAGGAGGCAGAAGTTGGATAAACTCATCCCAGCAATTTAGAAATATTTAATTACTCTCCAGGACCTCTCACTCCTAAATCATACCAGCCAGCACTTCTATAGCCCCTCCTATGTGCCAGGCAGGTCCCTTGCCAAGCACTTTACAAGCGTGATCTCATTTGATCCTCACAACAACCCTGGGAGGCACGGGCTAAGATTAGCTTCATTTTGTAGCTGAGGAAATTAAGACAAACACAGCTGAAGAGACCAAGGCAGCTAGTAAATGTATCTGAGGTTAGATTTGAACTCAGGTCTTCCTGACTCTAGGCCCAATGCTCTTTCCACTAAATCATGATTATTTTTAGCTCACATCTTGAATAATACCTGTCTGTAAAGAGTCACCAGGGAATGCCTTCCTTCTCTCAGCCAAACGACAGGTGTTGCTTTCACAGCCTGAATTAGCAGGCTCTTTTGAAGACAGGCTTCAGCTGCTGGCCCCGGCACCCAAACTCCTAGTGCAGGCTCAGTCACCCAAACCTGCCGTGGAATCTGCACATTGCAGTAAATCAGTCTCTCTCCATTGTTTCTTTGGTGTCTCTGTGGCCAGTTTCTCACATACATGCTTTGCAAACACAAGCAGGGAACCAGTTATGCCCCAGGAGGACCAGGGCACAAAGCGCCAGCAGTTCCTTTGGGTCTTTCAGCACATGGGAGGCTCTCCTCAATGGGAGCTGAAAGGCTGAACAAATGCAAATGACATCATCAGCATCATAATTGTTAGCATTTTTGCAGTCCTGGAAGGTTTGTGAACACTGGAGAACCAATCCATTTTATCCTCCCAACAGCCCTAGGAGGTCCCTGTTATTATCATATCCATTTTACTGGGGAGGGAACTGAGGCAAACACATTTATTTGCCCAGAGTC
>NW_025362255.1:0-1010 GCF_016433145.1 Gracilinanus agilis
AAAAAAGTTTTAAAAGCTTCAAATTGCTCTAAGACTTTTAGGACATCCTGTATATGAAAATGATTTGTAAGTACAAAATAATAGGCTTTTTAGGATTAGACGGCGTCTCAGAAAATTTAGTTGTGCAATAGTTCTGGATTAGACCAAAAATCAGGCAAACTGGATTTTAGTTATGGCTCTGCCACTAATTAGCTGTATGACCTTAGGAGAAAAATTGCTAAGCCTCTCTGGCCTTTAGTTTGACTTCATGACCTTTAAAATCTCTTCCAGTTTGGACATTGCATGATTTCATGAATCTTGGCTCTGCTGCTAATTAACCATATGACTTTGGGCAAGTCATTTAACATCTGAGGCATAATTTTTTCTTCAGTAAATGAAATATAAACAAGACTTGCACAACCTCATATCTCATAAAATTGATGTAAAGAAGGCATTTTAAGCCCTCTAAAATTTATTATGAGATATCAGTCAATCAATAAGGGCTTCCTATGGCCGTGCACTGGACACACTGTTTAAAATATGATCTGAACATGTCAGAGTACAGCAGCAGGACTCACTTCTGTCTAGATACTCTATTTCTCTTTTTGTGACCTAAAAACAGGTTAGTCCTTTAGCTGCCACGTCTCTCGATTAACTAAAAGTAGTAGTATTTTTACTTCTAATAAATACATGTATGATGCATATGAATGGCCTCAGCAAAACTCTTCCCACTTTATAGTGTCTATCAATGCACAGAACTTCTCTGCAGAAGTGGGAGACTATGGGTGTGGAATATTTTATATATACTATCAGATTTGATTGATGCGTTTAGTTTGCTTAATTTTTATTCTTTCTTTATTTTTGTATTCTGTTACAAAGCATGACCAGTAAGTAGGGGGAGAGGGATATATTTTAAAACGAATGTGTTGATATCAATTAAAACTTTGGTGTCAATAAAAACGATATTGAAAACAAATATGAATAAGAGTTAGTTGTTAGGGTTTATTATTATTATTATTATTATTATTATT
>NW_025362256.1:0-4518 GCF_016433145.1 Gracilinanus agilis
GGAGGGAGGGGAAGGAAAAAAGATGTTCATAATAAGAAGTCCTTGTTACTTGCATTCCATCCCTGGCCAGGAGCTTATTATTCCTAGAATTAACTTCATGGTGAACAAGTTCAAATCTTATTCCCAACCTCCATCTTCTCAACTAGTGATTGACTTAGCAAATCTCCAGAAATCATTGTAATCCATAAAAATATAAATAATTGAAAAAGTGATTCCAAATGGGCTTGTACATGGACTTCCCAAATAGGGCAATGCCCTTGTGCCCCAAAGCCTGAATGTAATTGGAGAGGCAGTGTGGAATATTGGGTAGAGTGTTGGACTTAGAGCCCAAGATCATAGATTTAGAGCTAGAAGAAACCCTCAGAGGCCATCAGTTCTAACTTTTTCATTTTGTAGATGAGATAACTGAGGCACAGAGAAATTAAGGGACTAGCCTGGGTCACACAGCTAGGAAGAATCTATGGGTGGGATTTTCTGACTCAAGTTAGAAACTCAGTGAACCAAACTGTGCCCCTGCCTACTGGAAAGACTTGCATGAACTCATGCAGAATAAAGCGAATAGAACAAGAACAATTTATGTAGTAACATTAAAAAAACAAAAACAAAAACAAAAAAACCCTGAAAGATTGAGAAGTTTGATCAAAGCAACAATTAACCATGATTCCAGAGGAGTGATGATGATACATGTTACCCACCTTAGCATTCTAGGGTATACCCGAGAAGATTTGGCATTCTAATGCTCTCAGCTTAAGCCCCCATTTTGACGTCTTCTTTTATTGTTCAGCTGATTCAGTCACGTCCAGCTCTGGGTGACCCTATTTGGGATTTTCTTGGCAAAGATACTGGAGTAGTTTACCATGTCCTTCTCCAGCTCATTTTACAGATGCAGAAACTGAAGCAAACAGGATTAAATGACTTGCCCAGGTTGACACAGCTGGAAAGTGTCTGAGGCTGGATCTGAACTCAGGAAAATGAGCTTCTTGATTCAAGCTTAGCACTCTACCCACTGAGCCACCTAGCTATCGTTTGGTTTGTTCTCCCCAATATCAAATCACCAATGCCAGTTAACAGCATGCCAATTTCATTTAATCAATTGTTATCTCCTCAACATCATGCATTAGCAATTAACAATAATTATCTTTGGGTGCAACTGGGTGGCTCAGTGGATTAAGAGCCAGATCTGGGTTCAAATCTGGCCTCAGACACTTCCTAGCTGTGTGACCCTGGGCAAGTCACTTAACCCCCATTGCCTACCCTTAGCACTCTTCTGCCTTGGAACCAATACACAGTATTATATTGACTCCAAGATGGAAGTTAAGGATTTAATTTTTTTAAAAAACATACAATAATTATCTTTTTTTTTTAATTTTAATTTTTTTTTAATTAAAACCCTCACCTTCAATTCCAGTGTCACTTGTTGGTGTCATTTGTGTATGCACATTCGGTTCTAGCTTGGCAGTCAATTAAAACATTTTTCTTCACCGTGAAAATATATAAGAAATATTCAAAGAATACCTGCACATATTCTGAAAAGGATCCCACAACATCATGGAAGCAGGCTTGCTAAACCTTCACAAAGGTCCCATGTCCACGCTCTGAAAGCTGGACCCTCATTAGTCAGGCCTTTGTTTATATCAGGGGTTCCCAAACTTTCTTGGCCTGCTGCCCCCTTTCCAGAAAAAATAATACTTAGCCCCCTGAAAATTAATTTTTAAAAAATTTTAATAGCAATTAATAGGAAAGATAAATGCACCCGTGGCCATCACAGTCTCCCTGGATCACTGCAGCACCCACCAGGGGGCAGTAGCACCCACTTTGGGAATCACTGGTTTATATTAACGAGGAAGGGAAGCTGGGTGGCTCAGTGGATAGAGTCAGACCTAGAGATAGGAGGTTCTGGGTTCAAATCTAACCTCATATACTTCCTAGCAATGTGGCCTTGGGCAAGTCACATAACCCCCATTGCCCAGCCCTTACCACTCTTCTGCCTTGGAACCAATGTTTATTTTTTAAATCCTTTAAAAAAAACCATGTATTTAAGTATTTTTCCATAGTTACACAATTCATGTTCTTTCCCTCCTCTTTTCCCCTCTAGGCTCCCAGAGCCAACAAGCAATTCCCCTGGGTTATACATGCACTTAATATTGATTCTAAGACAAAAGGCAAGGGTTAAAAATATATATGAAGCAGGAGTCAGATGCTGATGTTCCTGGGAAAAATGTTGGGTGTGAACAAAATGAACCAAATTCCAATCTTTCTAAGGGAAATTCCAGGTGAAGGCGCAAACCAAAAGAGAGATTTTATCAGAAGTCACTAAGATTAGAGTTCAGAACTTGTGCTCTGGGCCAGAGGGTGAATATATATCATTCTCCACCTTTCAGAGATGTGTCCCAGAGAGGTAAAATCACGTCTCCAAGTTCACGAAGGTATTTAATGTCCAAGCCAGGAACGGGAGCCAGAAATAGGAGCCCTAAAGCCCACGACGACTCCTGCCCTACAGCCCCTGGGATCATAGGCTGGAAACTGGGGAGAGCCCTCATTTTCCAGATAAGGGAACTGAGGCCCAGGTGCTGTTCTGAAACATCCCTGCCCTACAGACCTACTTCTGTTAGAATTCTGCCTTGTAAAATCCCCATTTTCCTTCAGCACATAGTGTGGGCACCATCTCTGCCTGATGGCCTTTGCTGATTCTTCCCCCCCAGTTAAAATGTCCTCATCCCCCAAATTACTTTTTATTTACCCTATCTGTGTTTTATATATCCTTATCTTAGTTGTTTCCCCTAAGTGGAATGTAAGCTCCTTGAGGGCTGAGACCTTTTTTACATTGTTTCCCCAGAGCCTAGCACATAGTAGGTCCTCACTAATTTATTTGAGTGGAATTCATGTCTTCTGAGTCCTAGCCCGGTGTTTTCCCTGCACCACCCTGACACGTCCAATTTAGAACATGCTCCCTCTCTTTCTCTTCCACATTTACTCAAAGCCCCCTCTTACACTTGAAGAGCTGCTTATTCTCTTCCTCCCCAGGTATGTTTTCTCCCTACATCAGGCCGTCCCCTCTGGGCTATCTTTCCTGGGGGAGCCCCTTCGATTTAGATCTTCTTTCTAGTCTTTTTTTTTTTTCCCAAGTCAATCTCTCCAGACTATTTATCACTTCCCTTCTTTCTCTTGTCTTTGATCTATGAAAGTCTGAAAAATTTCCAGGCTGGTAGTGAGGCAACTGTGACGTCTGGCTCTGGGGAAAAATTGAATCCCCAGTCACGGTGTATCTCCCAATTCACGGGCCCTGGAGGCTGGGCGAGCCTCAGACTTGAAGCCCTTGGAAAGCGCTTGATTTGAGTGAAATTGCCAAGCGGGAGGCGAGGAGGGGAAGAAAAGCTGGAGATTCCTCTGTCAAATGGCCAAACCACAGCAGGGAACGACTAACCTATTCCCTGACTGACCCGGCAGGCCCCTGAGCAAACCATTAATTCTTTGGCTAATGTGAATTTTCTTTTAAGAACATGTTTTCTCTGCAGATGTTTGCCCGGATCCTGCCTCCCTTCAGCCTCATCAAGCAAGGCAGCCAGCTGGCCAAAGCAGGTCCCATCTCCCCCTCGTGGGCCCCCCATATTCCCATGCTACCGGGCTCTTTAAGGGAGGGAAGGTTCTCATCAATTCATTCACGAGGAGGCTTTGGGCACATGATGCCAGATTGAAAATTTAATGGGAATTTTAGAGGGCGTCTAGTCCAATCCCCCATTTTGCAAAGAGAAAAACTAAGGCCAGTGCGGGTCAACCCACAATTGAAGAGGTGGGATGTGAAATCAGATCCTTTGACTTCAAGTTCAGAGTCTTTTCCTCTATCTCACATTGCCACCTCTCCCGGGACTCGGTTTCCTTCTCTGTTAAATGGGGAGGGGTCTATGCAACTATCATAAGATGCTTTAGGTTAAGAGAGAGATCTTCTAGGAGTCCCTTAAAAATGTAGACTTCCCTGTGATCCAGGGACCATGCCTTTCCCACACCCCCAAGAGATTTTAGGTATAAGAAATATTCCTTTGATGGCCAAATCCATCCTGATGGTCTGATCCCAAAGCTCTTTGGATCATTAAGGCCTCCGTCTGGATTTCTCAGAGAAAATCTCTAAAATAAAGTTTGGGTAGGGTTCGTGTCTACTGCCTCGCCAATTTTGTGTGACAAGGTCCCCTCTCCCAAAGGGGCTGGATAGATAGTATGGGGAGCGCTTTTGGGATGGCTTTTTTTATTTCACTCATCATAGAAACTGTATAAGATTCACAGGACTCACGGGCTTGAAGGAACTAATAGAGAAAACACAAGTCACACTCCAGCAGACCACTGGAATGCCTTCTGAGGGCTTCATGTTCTCTGAATTCCCCTGGAAGTAAGGCTGCTAGAAGGATATTTCTGTCAGAGTTAAGATGGCAAAGAAGTGAAACATAGCACAATGGGCTCCACCCCACCTTAACCTGGTCACACACACACACACACACACACACACACACACACACACACACACAC
>NW_025362257.1:0-1710 GCF_016433145.1 Gracilinanus agilis
GAGAGAGAGAGAGAGAGAGAGAGAGAGAGAGAGAGAGAGAGAAGAGAGGAGAGAGAGAGCACAGCTCCCTTGCAAACATTCAAGCTAACACTGTAGAATTGGTTTTATTTAACTTGACAAAAAAAAAAAAAGTCAAAGGACCTACTAATAAGCCATTAATCAATCAAGATAATCTTCCTTTCCCTTTTTGATTTCTACCTCCCCCAGGGACCTATATTGTGCCCATACTGTCCTTCAGACTTACAGTTCTATTTTGAGTTGTTGATTTTTTTTTTGCTTCATCTTGAACAAAAAGAAAAAAACTCAAGATGCCCCAAAAGAAATATTAATACCAGACTACAATGACATACTTCCTCATGCCAAAATTCAACTTTATCAATCACTAACTATATCCAAATTCTGCTTTTCCTCACTCTGTTGTGAAATAATTTTTTTTAACCCTTACCTTACCTTCTGTCTTGGAATGGATTCTAAGAATCGGTTTCAAGTTAAAAGAGTGGTAAGGATTAGGCAATGGGAGTTAAGTGACTTATCCAAGGTTGCACAGCTAGGAAGTCTCTGAGGCCAGATTTGATCCCAGGATTTCCTATCTCTAGGCCTGACTTTCAGTCTACTGAGCCAACTAGCTGCCTGCACCAAAAAAGGTTTTATATTTGATCCTGGAGTCAATAGAGAGCCACTGGATATTATTGGGGGAGGGGGGTTGTGGGATAACACTGTCAAATATGGATTTTGGGAAAATTGCCTTTGAAGGCTGAATGGAAGATGGATTAAAATTGAGAGAGACTTGTGGGTAAAAAGGATCTACTTTTTGTATCTTTTCCTAGAGCAGCAAAGAGAAAAGGAATAAAAATCAATTATGTGTATACTTTGTTTCCTTATCATGGTTCCTTTTCCAATCAGATTTTTTTCTTCCTTTGACCTGATTCTCCTGCTTAATTTTTTGCCCTTTGATGGCATCATTGGAAAACCAATTTCTATGGTATACTAAAAATTGCCTATTAACTACCCCCAGAAGACCATCAGTTCCTTCTCAGCTTGCTTCTAATTGTTCTAAAGGGGATGAGACTACTTTTCCAGAATATATAATTTTTCAAAAACATGAACAGAATAGTTCTTAGTTTCTAAAGAGAGTTGCAAAGTGATTTCTTCTAAAACACATGAAAAGCAAAATGAAATGATAATTTCAAAAAAGTAGAAATTCTTTGTGGCAAAATCCAAGAGAAATAAATTGTTGAGAATTTCCTTTAAACACATAAAAATCATAGCTGGAGGCTGGGGATAGTATCTTATTAATCTTTGATCACAAAGACAAGGTTGAAAGCTCATATTCTAATCACTAGCATCTGAATTAGAAGTCAGATGTATATATATATGTGTGTGTACATGCTTATATATTTGTGTATCTACATATATGCATAAACAAAAGCATGTATAATACACACAAACATGTAGTACAGATAAGTAAATGCATGCATATACAAATGTGAACTTATAACATACAAAGTATACAGGTATACACATATATAATGCTCATACACATAGAGAGAAGAAGAGAAAGTGGAAAGGATAAAGAAGAAAAGAAGGAGGGGAGAGGAAGGGAGGGAGGGAGGAAGGAAGGAAAGAAAGATAGAGGGATGGAAAGGAAGTTGGAAAAAAAGAAAAAAGAAGGAAGGAAGGAAGGAAGAAAGAAAGAAAGAAAGAAAGAAA
>NW_025362258.1:0-1258 GCF_016433145.1 Gracilinanus agilis
GAGAGTCCAATTTTCACCTCTATCTCATTGTACAAATTTCCCCCTTTACTTGGAATGTTTTATTTCCTCAGCTCTATAATTCTATCTTTCTTTAAACTACAGCTCAGGGGCCACTTCCTAATGATGACTGCCCTGATTTCCCAAGTTTTAAGAGTTGGAATGACTTTGTTAATATTTTGTATTTTCTTCTATGTACAGACGTTTTTTTCCCCCTCACAGAATGTAAGCTTCTCAAGGGAGGGATGCCATGATTTTTGTCTTTGTATCTTTAGTGCCCAACACAATGATAAGTATTTGTTGAGTCGGATGGGCATCACCCCTATCATAAAAAAAGGGAAGTAGGAGCTTGTCCAGTTACACAAGGACTGTATTTCTGAGCCCTCTGTCCTTCCTCCTCAACTTACCTCCCTAGCACTTACAGGATCATAACAGACTTAGTAAATGATTGGGAACAAGGACGATAGATTTAACGCTGGATGGTATCTTAGTGGTCATGGAGTCCAATTCTCATTTTTCAGATTAGAAAATCAAGACCCAGAAAGGGGAGGTCATTCCCCCAAGATCACACAGTAAGCAAATAGGAGTGATAGAATTTGATCTCAGGTTTCTTGGTTCTAAATCCAAAGTTCTATCTACAACTCCATATTGCTGCCTCTTCATCCCAATCTCTGTCCTATGATCTCCAGAGCTTTCAACTGAGCTGACCAGAGGCTTGGACCAAATATTTTAATTTAAAAAATTTTAATTTTACATTTTTTTAATGAATGAAAAACTCAAGTTCTTTTCTTTCAATCTCTTCCCCATCATTCCCTGGCCATTGAGTGAGAAAAAAAAGAAAAGTAAATTTGTTGTAATTTTTGTTATACAATTTGTTATTATATTGTTCTACATATTGTTCTATTATTATAAAATTTGTTATATAATTTGCTATTATATTGTTCTACATATTGTTATAGTATTACAAAATTTGTTATATAATATGTTACTATATTCTTATATACTGTTATTTATATTGTTACATTATTATAAAATTTATTACTATAGTGTTACATATTGTTATAGCATAAATTTGTTATATCATTTATTATATTGCTACATATATTGTTATATTACAAAATTTGTTATATAATCTGTTATTATATTCTTATATTCTGTTATTTATATTGTTACATTATTATAAAATTTGTTATTACTATAGTGTTACATATTGTTATAGCATTATAAATTTGTTATATAATTTATTATATTGCTACATATA
>NW_025362259.1:0-13129 GCF_016433145.1 Gracilinanus agilis
AAAAAAAACTCAAGAAATATCAAGGAAAAATAATTCATGAACAAAAATGCTGACTATAGTATGAAGTAATATTGCAGTATCATTTGGAATTCTTCACAGAGAGGATTGATGACACTTTCTTAGAATTATGGAATTATTAATGGTTGAAGAGGTATAGTAGAAATCATCTGGATCTGTCTTTCAGTTTATAGATTGGGAACCTGAGATCAAGTGAAGGAAGTGACAACTCATAATGAGTTAGTGTCACATCTGAGACAGGAACCCAATGACCTTGATTTCAGTTTTGTTTTTTTTTCCCCCCACTGTATAGAGATAGAATGGCATAGTAGAAAAATAGAATGAATTAAAATATTGCTTTGGGTGTAATTAGAGAGCTGGGTTCAAATCTCACCTCTCAGATTTATCAGTTATATGGCCATTGTAATGCAGTATTGGTGCAAGTTTTCTTGCATTTGCAAATTCACCTGAGGCAATCCTGGCCCTTTGGGGAAGGGAATGTTGACCCAGCAAACCCCTGGTCTCAAGACCAGACCATTGGAGATGGCACTATAAAGTCCCCTGGAGAACCACTGTAGGGGTTCTGATTTCCTTGATCTGACCCAGACATCCAGCTATCCTCTTGGACTCCCCTTTGGGCTCTGGGAGGTGGGAATTTGGCTGGGAGGTGGAACATGGGAACTTCAGTTTACTTAGCCAGGCAGGACACCCCTAAATCAAATCATTAGCCTCACTTGTCAAGCTGGTAGACCACTCTACATCAGGGCAGTGGAATTTATCCCTGGCTGAGGGGCTGGTTCCCTCAGCCTGATCTTACCTTCTGAGGCCTTCTGCCAGCACTGGCCAATCACCCTTAGCAACAGTTTCTCCAGACCCTCAACCCTCCTCCCTCAGTCTATCCTTGTGTTTAAATAAACCCCTTGGCCTGATCCTGAGAGTTTTCAGTGACTCATTTATAACATCAACCAGGGCCAAGGGCTGTGGAGAGGGCGGATAGTTATCACTTGTTTCCAGAGGGGCTAGACCAGGCATCCAGTTTCTCACCAGGAGGGAGGGGCTCCTCACTCCTCCCCTTAAAGGGACCTGCAGGCAGCAGGGAGACTGACTGGACATCTGAACTCGGGTCCACACACCCCTGGCTGTCTCAAATCAACAAACATTGCAGTGATAGTCTCTGCCCAGAAGACCCACGGGCACCACCTGCCCCCTCTATTATGAGCCCTTAGCCCCTTATATTTCTTGATTACACCATGAGCAAATCACTTAAACTTTCTAATCATCAGTTGTCTCATCTGTAAAATGAGAATAATATTACTAATAGTTTATACCTCACAGGCTTGTATTTAATATCAGTTGAGATGATGCATGTAAAATGCTTCACAATCTTTAAAACATTATATAAATGCCAGATACTATTTTTATTTCCATAATACCAACATAATACTCCAATAACCCCTTGGAGTTGCTAGAGAGTATTCATCCATCATCCAAGAGCTTGATTATGTAACCTTTAAGGGGTCCTTCCAGGCCTAGAATTCTGTGTTCATAAAAATCACTAACAACGGTTTTTATAGAATTGTAATACTTTGGTCTCAGAAGTTGAAATGAAATTCATTTCTTTTTATGGGTTTCAAATGAATAAAGGTTGACCAAATACTGAAATCCTGCTGTTAATGCTTGTTTTTTTTTATATTCTCTTGGGCTCCTTATTTACAATTATATAAAATCGATAATGTTCATAACATAGACTATCACAAAATATTAATGCATTACCAATGTATGCATATATCTTGCTTTTTGAATTGAATTCAAAAGCTAAGCATTGCTTTATGTGGAAAAAAAAATTTAAATAGGATGCCTTAATGAATTGTCTGCAGTACTCTCCAGAGTACTTGCTATCTTGCAGACACACTGTATGTGAGAGGTTTCTCCATTTTCAAATGTGTTTAATAAAACTTTTCACTTATTATTGGAATCTGAGATAGAACAAGGAACACTGTGGAAGAGGTAGCACCTCCCAAAACAGAGGGACTGATAGAAAGATACTTAGAAGAGGATGGGCATTTGATTATTCCTGTTATCAGCTACAAGCAGAGATGCTATCTTGTCTCTCCCTATTCTGATTCTTGGCTGTTGAGGAAATGACATTGTGGAAATGAGAGTTATTAGGTAGAATCTGTTGCCTGGTAATGCAAAAGAAAAAAAAGAAAATCCAAGAGAAACAACAAAAAAAAAGAAAGAATAACTGCATGTTGCTAACATCCTCATTATCTGGGCATTAATGTCAATAAAGCTTTAGAATCTTTCACATTTTAAAGTGATCCATGAATTCATAATTCATAGTCTATGTGTTCAGATTTATAAATAGGATAACATCTCAATATGCATCCTGGAACAGGTTTAATACATATAAGCATATATGTGCATTACAATTCATGTTCAATATGCCTGTGATAACATCATCAGACTAATGCCCAACATTAGTTGATTGATGCAAAATACTGTGCCTGCAGAATTGTCTAATATCCATTACAAACCAAATCACCCACAATGCTAAATTACTTTCTATTTTGTAATTTTTAGTATTATCTTATGTGAGTGGATTTGAAAAACAGGTTTTGATCTATTTACGTATATTTTGCTTTTTACCCTTCACCATTTAAATGTCTGTAAAGATATACCCACAGACACTGGCAAAAGATGTAGAATGGAAAGAGTACCAAACTAGAAGTCATAAGATCAATGCAGTAGAGCTTTAGTTCTGCCACTTGCCAACAAGGACACTTTATACAAGGCATTCAAACTCTCTGAATGTCAGATTCCTGATCTATGAAATGAAGAGATTGGACAAGATGATTCCTGGACTAGCATCCTATGACATTGTTTCTCTAGAGAAAAGAATATTGAATAAATCCACGCACTTTTCTTAACATAGAAAGTATAAGAATTATAATAGTATCATGACGGGAAGGGTAGGAAATGAGAGAAAAATAGAGGAGTAAACAGAAATAAAGATAAAAGAGAGATAGAAAAGTAAAATAAAAGAGAGATAAAGACAGAAGCAGAGAGACAGAGAGACAGAGAGATGAGAGATAGAGAGACAGAGACAGAGAGAGATGAATGACAGAAATAGAGACAGAAAGCCTTAGTAAATATTGCAAGAGCCAAGAGAGTAGACCTGGGAGTACTTAAATTTACACAATGGGATGAATCTGCCTTTCCAATAAAATCTTTGTCACAGGATGGAAGAAAAGGAAAGGAAAGCCCAAAAGGGAAATTAAAATAGGGAGAGGATAGGAAAGCAATGTGAATTGGTAAGATTGTTGGATTTTTGGATGAGAAAACTCAGAAGTTCCCAACAGTTCTCAAAAGCTCATGAATTTAAAGAACATTTTAACTCTTAGGAAATTACTGAGGCACACATACTCCATCATACTGGATTTATTTGTTTAAGTATTTGTCATTTTCTTGAAAGCAGCAAGCTACCATTCGTATTGGAGATTATTTCTAATACTTATCACAAAACTTTGCACATAGCATGTATTTTAATAAATTTTTTATCCAGTGAAAGAATGAATAAAACAGTTACCTAATGTTTAGATATCTTTCTCATTACCTATGTAGGGAAAATTACCAGGAATAGTGGCCCTGTCAACTTAAAAAGCTTAAAAAAGTTTTTTTTTGTTTTTTGTTTTTCCTAGCTTTGATGTGGCCTTAAAGGTACCTCTCTATGTAAATAATAAGTATTGTCACTCATACTACATTGGGATTATTAAGAATATCTCTTTTCTGGGGATAGGGAGTACCTTTGTTTTGAATTTAGGGAATTTATTGATACTTCATTAAAGATTATTGATTCTTTCAAGTCATTTTAGGATAATTGAATATTGGCTATTGTGAATTTGAGCCATAACCTGGGTCTTCAAAGGAAACTCAGCTGAGCACAGCAAGAACCAGAATAAGGGAGAGAAAGGAGCATTAAGAGACCAGATACTGGAAAATAAAGTATAAATTTTGGTACCTGGGAAAAAGGAAATCTATCATTCCAAATAGCCTTTCCCTAGGAAACCACTGTGCCCTAGAGATGGCAGCAGGTAGAAGGAGAAAGGTAGCAGAAAGAACTCCAATATCTAACCTTCTAGGCAGAAGAAAAGTTCTATTGTATTTCTTACAACTACTCAATACAACAAGGAAAATTGTTTGAACTAGTTATAAGCTTTAGTCAGTATTTTTTTTAGCTTTTTTTGTTTTGCTTTTTTGTAGAGTGAAATAAAGGCTGTCTTGTATATATACTGGACACAAGCATGTACACACTGTGGAAAGAAATACAAAGAATGAAAACAATCAGCTTTCATTCCGATGATGGAGAGAGCAATAAATATAAAATATATACAGCATAAGAATAAGTTTAAGAAATTCAAATTTATACAACATAGTTAACTACAAGGTAGTTTGGAATAATACCAATTGGAGAGGGTCAGCAAAGGTTTCATGGCAAAGATACAATCTAAACTATATATTGAAGGAAGAGAGGTATTCTGAGTTGTAAGTTAATTAATGCTTTATTAAGGCAAACCACTTGCCCTTTCTGGTATGAGTATCCTTAACTATGGAATGACATGATTGAATTAGATAGCTTCTAAATTTTACTTTGGCTCTAAATATGCCATTTATGTCTTTCCTCCAGCAAGTCACTTGATCTCCATATCACACTTCCTCCTCAATAAAATATGGGGTTCAACTAGATGAATTCTAAGATCCCTCTTGGTTTTATATCTATGATCCTATGAATTCATGCTAGGAGGGTTGTAGAGAAACAGGTACATTCATTCACTACTAAAACATTTTCCATATATGTGATAGCTAGTCCTTGTGTCCTCCTGAGAATCATTCCCTTCAAATCTTTTCAATTCAATCATTCTCTTCTCTTTTTTTTTCATATTTGTATATTTCAAGTTTCTGTAGCTAACTTTGAATCTTAAAAGAAAATCTTAAATTTCACAACTTGCCTAGCAATATAAGGAAGAACAAGTATTGAATCTAAACATATAAATTCAATTGGAAGCTACATAACTGATCTGTGCCTTCTGAGATCAAAGCTGTTCCTAGATTCAAAACCAGAGATTTTCAGAAAATGAATAGGAATCCCAGTTGTTATCAAATATAGTGCACACACTGTATATTTTTCTTGACAAGCTGCTAGAAGAGGTTAGCATATTATTGCTTAACTATTAACTTTGAAATTAAAAATATTTGGAATTCAAACACTTTAATTTAAAATATATGTGCACATATATATAAATATATATTTTTAATTTTACTGACAGTAAAAATGTTATAGAAGACATTCATTCCAACCCCCAAATGATTAGATTTGACATTGGAAATGTAGATAGGAACCTAATTAACTAATGAGTTGGTATTTCTCACCACCAGGATATTTATTTGATTTATTCATTCATTTAAAAAATGTATTTTATTGGAAGATATAGCATGTTTTAGTGGATAGAGAGCCAACACTGAAACTTAGCAAGTCCCCTCTCTGACATATATTGGGTATGTGATTCTGGGCATTTCTAAGTATACTAGACTACTCTTAAGACTAGTATTTGGAAAGAAGGTCCCTATCCATTTTTCCATCATACCCATGATAGTGAGAGGTATTAGGGAACTCTTTGAAACTCTACAGATTTTATTTTATTTTGTAACAAAGAAAAACAATTTAAAAATCCACCCAATACAATGGCTGCATCAGATGATTTATACCCTATTCTGCATCCGTATTCCTCTATTTTTCTGCTAAGAACTCTGAACTGTTTCATAATCTCTTTTCTAGGGCCATCACAGATCCTTCAATTGGAAATTCAGTTCCTCAGAATTCAACTTCCTTTTCCTGATGCTTTGTTTTATGTTAATAATTTTATATAGTGTTTAGTTAATTATACTAATTCATTCTGTATCAGTTCACTCAAATCTTCTTATGCTTTTCTCCCATAATCCTCAAATTCATCATTTTTAATGTACAATAATATTTCACCAAATTCATGTGCCATTTTTTTCTATTCAATTTTAATGGGCACCATTTTATTTTCAGTTGGTTGTTACTAGGTAGGCTGCAAAATAGATAGATTGCTGGAGTTTTGAGTCAAGAAGATGAGTACATTTCCAGCCTCAGACATTTAATAGCTCTGTAAGTCTTGGCATGTCCCTTCCCCTCTGTTTATTTCAGTTTCTTCATCTGTAAAATGGGGATAATAATGTCACCTACTTCTCAGGGTTAATATGAGGATTAAATAAAATCATAATTGTAAAGCACTTAATGCTATGTCTCATAGAGTAAGCACTATATAAACATTAGTTATTATAATTCATATCTTCATTTTTGTCTTTGACCTCCATAATAATAGTAAATAATAGCACTCATAGGTTAAAATATATCAAGATAATTTGGTATTGACTAAGAGAAAGAAGGGTGGGTCAATGGAATAGACTAAGAGGTAAATAACCTCAGCAGTCTTTGTGTTTGACAAACACAAGGATCCCACCTTTTGAGATAAGAACCCACTATTTGACAAAAACTGCTGGGAAACTGGAAAAAAATATGGCAAAAATTAGGTTTAGATCAGTATCTCACACCCTATACCAAGATCAGGTCAAAATGGGTACATGATTTAAACATGAAGAATGATATTATAAGTAAATTAGGTGATCATGGAATAATATACCTGTCAGATCTATGGGAAAATAAATAATTTAAGATCACACAAGAAACAGAGAATATTACAAGATGTAAAATGAATAATTTTGATTATATATAAGTTAAAAATGTTTTGTGCAAACAAAACCAATGTAACTAAAATTAGAAGGGAAGCAACAAACTTGGAAAAAAAATTTATAACAAAATTCTCCAACAAAGATATAATTTCTCAAATATACAAAGAATGACTTCAAATTTATAAAAAATCAAATAATTCCCCAATTGACAAATGGTCAAGGAATATGAATAGGCAGTTTTCAGAGGAAGAAATCAAAACTATAAATAATCATATGAAAAAATGTTCTAAATCCTCCTGATTAGAGAAATGCAAATAAAAATATTTCTGAGGCATCACCTTACACCTAGCAGAGTGACCAATATGAGAGTAAAGGAAAATAATAAATGTTGGAGGGAATGTGGCAAAATTGGGACACTAATACATTGCTGGTAGAGTTGTGAATTGATCCAACCGTTCTGGAAGGCAATTCAGAATAATGCCCAAAGAGTTATAAAAGAATGCATGTCTTTGACCACTACTGAATTTGTATCCCAAAGAGAAAAAAAAGGAAAATACTCTGTTTGTACAAAATTATTTATAGTTGCACTTTTTGTGGAGTGAAAAATTGGAGAATGAGGGGGTATCCCTCAATTGGGGAATGGCTGAACAAATTGTGGTATATGAAGGTGATGGAATACTATTGGGCTATAAGGGATGATGAACTGCTTGATTTCTATAAGAACTGGAAAGACCTCCATGAACTGATGCAGAGTGAAATGAGCAGAACCAGGAGAAAATTATACACAGTTAACTGAAACATTGTGAAACACAGAAATCGAAACATCAAATTTAGTAGACTTTGCTACTAATAGCAATACAATGATCTAGGACAATTCTGAGCGACTTATAAAAGAGAATGCTTATGAGAGAAAGAACTGTGGGAGTAGAAATTGAGAAGAAAACATGATTTATCACTTGTTTGCATGGATATATATGATTTGGGGTTTTGGTTTTAAAAGACTACTCAATTTCAAAAATTAATAATATGGAAATATGATGTGAGTGATAATATATGTATAACAAAGTGAAACTGCTTGTCAACTCCAGGAGAGGGGAAAGAAGAAGAAAAGGAGACAAGAATCATGTAATAATGGAAAAAATATATATATATATATATGTATATATCAAGATATCAATAGGTTAGTCACAGTTGTATCCTAATTCCAAATAGATTTTGAGAACAATTGAACCAATTCACAGTTCTATATAAAATGTATTTGTATGTCTGTCTTCCCATAGTCTAACTAATAATACTTCCCTCCTGCCCCATTTTTAGTCGTCTTTACTTTTTTGCAGTGAGGTGAAACCTCAAAGTGATTTTAATTTGTATTTATCTAATAGTGAATTGGAGAACATTTTTCAAATGATCATTTGTAGCCTGTGATACTTTTGAAAATTATTTATCTCCATTTAATATTTAGTGTTTAGGGGAATAGCTTTTGGCATAGTATATTACCAAAAATTATTTATGTAACTTAAATATTACTCTTTTAGCTCTATTATGTGATTCTTTTTTTTCTACTTAAAAATTTCTGTTCTTTTATCTTCATATGTTTTGTTTGTTTGTTTTTTTAATTTATATGGAAACGCACTTATCCATTGGGAAATAACTTACCTGTACATCTTGCATAGCAGAATCTCATCAAAAATATTTGATGCAAAGATTTTCCCCCAATTAAACCCCAACATCACAGAGGATAAAAGAATGTTTTGATTACATACTCTGTGATTACCTCTGTTCCTTGGTTATTTATGATTCCCTCCATTAGCACAGATATAAAAGCTAGTATTTTTCTATTCTAATTTGCAAAACGGTGTGACTTTTCCTATTCAGGTCATTTTTATGTGATGATTTTGTTGTGGTAACATGGTGTAAGATGTTGCTTTAAGCCTATTTTTTGACCAGTGATTTCCAATTTTTGCAACAATTTTTGTCAAATATATAATTTTCAAAATAATTTACATTATTGGGTTTACTGAACAGTAGATAATCAACATTGTTTCTCATTTTTCCTTATTAAGTCAATTCCATTAATATGCTTTTAAAAATGTTTTTAATCAGTACCTATTAATTTTGATTGTCACTTCATTATAATATAATTTCAGGCCTATAAGCACTATTTCCCCTTCATTTCTACTTTTTCTTTTATATATATTTTCAGAGTTTAGATATTTGCTTAGTTCAAATTAATTGTTGTTTTACGTCTAGTTGTCAATATAACATCTCTTTAGTATTTTGATTGGTAATACACTTAACTTTTTAATTAATCTAAAAGTGTTGTCATTATTATAATATTGGCATGGCCCAGGTATGAGCGCTAAATATGCCTCTAGAAATAGTATAATTTAAGTAAAATACTCATTAAGGAATATTTTATAAATACATCTATAAAGGCCCCAATTGTGCCTTAATTTGTTCATCTCCAAATATTTTATATATTTTAAATATTTTGGGTGGAACTTCCATTTCTATTATTTCCTTCTTAGATTAAAAAAATTGTATCATATACACATATATATATATATATATGCCAGGAAAGTTGCTAAGCACTGAGGATAAAAAAGAAAAGCAAAAATTATTCCATGCCCTCAAAGAACTTACAGTCTAATGCAGGAAACAACATGCAAACAAATAACAATTTTAAAAATTGTATCATATACATGTATAAAATTATATCACATACACATATATGTGTATATATATAAATATGCTTATTTTATATTCTGCTGTTTTTTGAGACCATTGTCTCAGTTTCACTGTACGTTCTCTAGGATTTTCTAAATAAAATATTACATTATCTGCAAATAGTCTTGTTTCTTCTTTTTTTTGCTACATTTACAATTTTAATTTGTTTTTGTCGGCTGATTGCTGTTGTTAGTATTTATAGAACTGTGCCAAGTAATACTGGGAAAAGGAAAAATCCTTGCTATTATCCTCACTCTTTTTTTAAAGTTGCCCCTTTCCCTCCTCTAAATCCTCTGAATTGGTCTGAATCACAGGCTTCAATTTACCTGGCTCACAGAATTCTCCTTGGAGACCTACCAAGAGTTTATAGAAAAGATACCTAAAACTAGAGGTGCCAAAAAAGAATTGGGGTTACACTGTGGTGGTACGCTAGTTAGAAGAGATTACTTGGGAATGGTAGCACCCAGAAAACAAGGGGCTAGTAGATTATTATTCAGTCGTGTCTTTTTTCTACAACTTTTTTTTGTAGCTTTTTTCTACCACTCCCCCTCTCCACCCATTGCTATGCTGTCTGCATTTAAAGGTGGTTTATCATTTATTGGGTATGATTAGGTGTGAGTATGGATTGTTACACTTTAGAATAGTTTTTGATCCACTATCTTCTAGGATTCCTAATGTTCGATTATTTAGAAGTAATACATAACCAGTACACTTCTCTTCAAAATATCTTAAAAGATGTTAACATTCCCAATTTTATTTTATAATAGGCTATATTTGTCTTTTTTAGTGATCAAGAGTAAGTATTCAAAGCCAGTTTTTCTGCAAAAATTTTCATTAAATCTCTCCAAATTACATTAAATTGCAACCCTTAAGAGTATTTTGATTGATCAAATTTATATGCAAGATTTTAATATATATATACTATTCAATGAACAATTATTATTTTTTAATGAATTAGATTTATCAAATGCTTAATCTCCCAGCACTGTGCTAGGTAAAGAAAGAGATGACTTTTTAAAAAATACCATATAATTAAAAAATATATATATATATGTACAGAACTTTTTTTTTTTTAATTTTGAGTTCTTTTGCCTTTCTATCCCAATGGCTTAGCATGGGACCTGGCACACAACAGGCACTTAAGAAATGTTTGTTGACTGATCTAAATTTATAGAAATTAATAGTCCATAAAAGATTCTGAGACTTTGTTTTATCAAGGTGATTTGGCTATGCTAGTAGAATTTGAAGTCTGGCAGTATTTATTCGTTCATTCAACAAATGTTTATTAAGTGATATATATATATATATATGCCAGGAAAGTTGCTAAGCATTTAGGATTAAAAAGAAAAGCAAACATCATTCCATGCCCTCAAAGAACTTACAGTCTAGTGGAGGAAACAACAAGCAAACAAATAATAAGCTACATAAAACATAAATAGGAACTAATTATAAAGAAGCAAAGATTTTGGCTTCGAGTATATGACCAGTTTTGCAAATTTTTCTGATATTCAGTATAAGTATAGAGAAACATGTCACCGAAAATAGAATATCCATTAGGTGTTGAATTCTTAGGTTCTGGCTATTTGTGAAATAAAGGAAAAACAATGGCAAGTGGCCCTTAACTACCTTTAAACCTTTCATTTAAGCAGCAATGTTAGAATTGCAGAAGGGGGAGCAAGAAATATAAGAATGACTAAGATTCACAAGTATGTATTTCCTTTTATTATTGCCTATAATTATTTTTTTCTCAATTTGATATCTCTGTCCAATTACAAAGTATTAGAAAGAGGCATCATGTTGATATTGGCATTCCCATTAAAAATGAAAGCAGGAAATCAAAGATGAGTTCACAGTTCTTCTTTAAGAGTCAAAAAAAAAATAAGGATTGGCCCTTGTATTTTAATCATGTGCTCTAAAAAGAACAAGAAACATCATTTCATTGAACATGATGAGGATAAGCAAAGAAGTTAATTATGAAAATAATTGCAGATTTTGCACCAATTTCTCTTGCAAATGACGAAGCAGAGAAATTCTAACAGGTGAAGAACTTCATAAAATCTTGTAATTTCATCAGCATATCAATGGATAGATACTCTGTGACATTCATATGAAAGTAGATGAAGAAAAGAACAACAAAGAAGTTCCAAAATATGATTTGGAATCAATCAATAAACATTCAATCGAGCATCTATGATATACCACATACTTTGCTAGGCACTGAGAATATAAAGGCAAAACTGAGGCAGTCTTTGTCTTTTGAGAGTCAATATTTTATCTGGGGAAACATCATATGCACATGTGTAAGTATATATAAAATATAGTCCAAATAATAATTTAGTATTTAGTATTTGGGTTAGTATGATATCATTAGTATTGATATCACATTTCAAGGTTTGCATAACAAATGGTATCTAATTTTATCTTTACAACAGTCCTGGGAGGTAAGTGATATTGTTGTCTCCATTTTACAAATGGAGAAAGTGAGTCTAAGAGAGGTTAAATGACTTTCCCAGGGTCACACAGCTTAGTAGTTTCTGGGGCTAACTTTGAATTCAGGGCTTCCTGACTCCAGACCTAATGTTCTATTTACTTCACTAAGAAAAAGAAAAAACAACATCAAGGATATAAATAACTGAAAAACCTTTTTTATTGCTACTAACACTTTTCTTTAAAGATTCAGAAAGGTACTGGATGTGACAAGTGCATAATAACATACCCCAAAGTAAAAATTGGAAAAAAAAAATAAACACTGTACTTTACAGATAGGATACAAGTACAGGAGTTTTTTCTGAATCAATTCTCTGTGTATAATTTAACCATTGAGTATTGAAAAGTTCAAAATCAATACTACATTAGAAAAATGAATAAAAAGATAACTATTCTCTTGGTAATTTGTTGTTGTTTAGTCATTTCAGTTCTGCGACTCTATTTGGGATTTTCTTAGCCCAGGTATTAGAGAGGCTGGCCATTTCCTTCTCCAACACTTTGTAGTGAAGATAATTTAAATTTGACATAATCAAATGTTCTAAATTAAATGGGAAATGCATAAAGGAAAAGAAACTGAATCTTATTATGACCCTTTTCTACAAAGTTAAATGGTGTATATAGTCAATTGGCAAAATAAGGACGCCAAAGGCATGCAGAAATCACTTTAACAATCATATATTTGATCTCCTTACCAATGGTAAACAAAGGCCTATACTAATTTAGAATATAAATGTATTTGAAAAAAACGTTACAGAGAAGGACAGATAGGAGATGCTAAATGATTGAGAGCCAGGTAGGAGACAGGAGGTGATGTTGAAATGTCAGTTCAAGTTCAGATTTCCTAGTTGTATGACCCTGGGAAAGTCACTTAACCCCCATTGCCTGGCTTTTACCACTCTTCTGCCTTTGAACAATATATAATATTGATTATAATATGGAAGATAAGAATTTTAAAAATTATAGAGATTAAGGATGGTAGAATATTGTTAAAAGTGTACATTCACAAAATACTGAAGAATGGTAGAGGGAAAAACAAGTCTATGGGAAGGTTGAACAAGATGCAAACAAAAGAGATCGAAGTATGAATGTTTGTAGAAGCAAATTGAATGGGGAAAAAGAAGAGAGAGAGAGAGAGAGAGAGAGA
>NW_025362260.1:0-3944 GCF_016433145.1 Gracilinanus agilis
GAGATATAGGAAGCCAAAGACATTTGAAATTAAAACTTAATTATTAACTTAAAAGTGTTGGAAAATGTTTAGGTAAACAAAAAGAATAAGAGAAAAGTTACATCTCATAAATCAAGTCTACATATTATAACCATGTGCAGTTCACTTTATTTTTTAGTTTCCTGCCTATATTACTTATTTGTTATATCAGTCCAGTTGCATTTATTAAATGCAAATCATTTTATATTTTTATTAATTTAGTATATATTTTATAAATAATTAACTTATTGTGTGATAATATTAATAAACATTAATATTTAATAACTTAGCAAAGCGCTTGGGAAATGGGGGAAATCCCAGTTCTCAAGATCACCACAGTCTAATGGGGGAGACAATATGCAAATAAAAAATTATGTACAAAATATATACATGATGAATTTGGAGTAGTTTTAGAGGGAAGACTAGGATGAAGAAGCCCTGGGAAAGGTTTCTTAGAAGATGGGACTTTAGTTGAGATTTGAAGGAAGTCAGGGAAGCTTAGGCATGGGAGAGGAGGAGAGAGAGCATTCTAGGTGTGGGAGACTGTCAATGAAAACATTCTGAAGAAAAAGCAGTGTTGTGTTTGAGTAAAACCCTGGAGGCCAAGGTCGATGGTTCACAGGGGACATGAATGGGAGTAAGGGGTAAAAAAACTCAAAAAGCAGAATGGAGGGAGATTATAAAGGTCTTTGAAAGCCAAATAGAAGATTTGAGATTTGACCCTGAAGACAAGAGGGACCAGTAGAGTTTCTTGAATGGGGACAGGGTTGACCTGGACAGAGCTGAGCTTTTGGAAGATAATGATACACACTTTGGACCCCCACCCCCAGAAGCCTATACTCAAGGCCTATGTTCTACAAGATGTTCATCAATAAGGAGGCAATGTATTTTTAGGATATATTTTAAATGTTAAATGCTGTTTCTCTAAAACTTAAAAAAATTCTTTCTCCAAGTATCTAAAGTCATTCCCATATTCGACACTTCTGTTTTAAATTGCTCAATCTCAATCTCCCCAACTGGTGTCTTACACATTGTAGGTGTCCAAATAAATGAACTGAATCAGAATAAAATTCCATGAATACAAATGCTACATTTAAGAAACCTTTTAACTTTTAAAAAGTTCTATATATGCACACATAATCATACCTATAGTTTATATGAATTATGGAATTTAATGTTTAGATCCTTTCAAATAGTTTTCATCATCATAAGGCCATCAAAACTCTATTTGGAAGTCTGGCCTCAGATACCTCCTACCTGTGTGATCCTGGACAAATAATTTACCCCCAATTGCCTAGCCTTTACCATTCTTCTGCCCTGGAACCAATACTTCTCAATTCTAACACAGAAAGTAAACATGGGATATCTTGGGATCAAAACTGTCCTCAGATACTTCCTAGCTATGTTACCCTAGGCAAGTCACTTACCCCCAATTGCCTAGCCTTAACCACTCTCCTGCCTTGGAAACCATATTTAGTATAGATTCTATGATAGAAGATAGTGGTTTCAAAAACAAAAAAAAAGGAAAGAAACAAACTATTTTGCCTTAAATAGTTCCATCGACTGTAGCCACATTTAAGGACATGCCCTCTTTGTTAAGCTGGGAGACATGATGACTAATATCCAAGATTTGGCTTCAGGACGGCCTGACTTTGAACCTTGACATATACATGTCCTAGGTGTGAGTTCCTGGGCAAGTCAACTTACCTCTTTATCAACTTGCCTCTTTAGTTTGAATCTCCTTGTCTATGAAATAGTGATAATAATAGCACATACCTCCCAGGACTGTTTTAAGAAAGAGTTGAGATTATGTAGGCTAAGCCTTGGCACCCTTTAAAGTGCTCTCTAAAGGTCAGCTATTATTAACATGCTACCTTCTCTTGTTGTTCCCTAGTGGCTACCAGGCTGTGCAAGCATCTGCCCACAGAGAAGTCAGAGTGACTGTCCTGACCAAATCCCTTTCTTGTTCTTGGAGGACATCAAAAAGGAGAAGCACCAAAAGATAAAAACAGATCTCAAGGGAATAGATAAAAGAGTTTGTCTTACCTTAATTTCTTTTAGGTCCAACCTAATACCTTTTGGTTCCACTCAGAATGTGGGTATGTGCTTTTTATTTCCCCCCACAGCTGCCTGCCTATAATAAATATGATGTGCCCAAGGAGGGATTAACCTCAAATTGTACAACCACTTGCAAGAGTTGAAGGGAAGGGAGGGTCTAAGTGATTCATCTCCTCATCATCCCTTCTCTACATTTTCCACAAAAATCAGTGTGAAATATCAGATGATGCAACCTTTCCCCTCAGCTGAGAGATCTATCTTGAAGCATTTGTAGGTGAAACCCAAGGCAAATATTCTTTGCATTTGCCCTATTATCTTGTGTAAATATCTGAAGATTCCCTGAGCCTAGAAAGTATTTAAAGGAGAGGTTTGTGGTTCAGGTCAAGACTGAAATATTATATTTTTTTAAAAAAGCATTCTTATTTCAGGAGCTTCTTGGTCACCTTACTGAGAGTCCAAGTAATCTTTAAAGGAGTAGAAATCATTTGGAAGAATATAGGGCTTAGTTTCCTTCTCTGTAAAAGAAGGGAGTTCACTAGATGGGTCCCTAATGTCCCTTCCAGCTCTAAATCTCATATCCGAAGAGCCTTAGCCATTTTAAGTTTCTAGCTTAACAGAAAATGTGCACCCTGCTAGAAAGCCAGCAGCCTCAAGCTGAATTTAGGACCTCCAACAAAAGAGGGGGTAAAAAAACCCTTCATAAGGTACTGGTTTTCTGTGTGACCCCTGAACTTCCCCAAAGAAAAGCACACACACACACACTGAACCTGTTGTGTCTTTTCAGAATCTTGCATGCAACAGCCCAACAATGATTATCCTTTGTATCCTGTGCTCATAGCATTAGGATGCTATGCATTACATGGAACTAGAGACGGAAGCAATGTCTCTCCGCAAGCCTGTCATAGGTTTCCAAATATAGATTAAAAGTCCAGCCTTGGATTTTTATTTTTTTTTTTTTTTGCAAGAAGCAAAGGAGAGTTTTTTTTAAAAGCTTTTTAAAAAATGGGCGTGTTCTTTTCCCCCATCTACAATTAAAATCCCCACTCAACTCACCCCCCCCCCCCCCCCATCTGCTACAATTTATTGCATGCTCTTGGAGAAAGAATGGCTCTAGATAAGAGATTTTTACCGGGACTACTTTTTTTCTATTCAATTAGAGAGTTTAGTGGAATGCTGCTTTCTCTTTCCCCTAAATGTTGTGGCCTGTGAAAAGGAGCTGTTAAAAAGGGAAACGTTGGTTTACTCTGCAGATTGGACAGAGCCTTGAAAGGACTGCATTCGTGTGACTGCAGAGAAGGGCGACGGTTTACTCCAACAGGGATGGGATGCTGGAATGAGACTTTACCCAAAGAGGCGATACTTGTTAACACGACTGCCCCTGTTTCATTACTTTGTCACCATCCTGGCACGCATCGCCTTTCTTCGTCGCCCCCTATAGACACACTCACACGCCTCCGCCTGCGCGCACGAGAACACACACACACACACACACACACACAAAACCCCTTCAGTTACTCTCTTCTCTTAGGCAAGCGTAAATACTAGAAAAGGAAATGTGTGCGTTTTCCACCCCGTCCCCTGTTTGTCACGAAAGTGGGAGACCGGTTGCAGATCACTTAGAGAGAAGGTCCTGAATGGGAGGATCAGAGAGGGGCCACCCACCCATTCTCCTCACTGTGCTGATCTGAGGAGTCCTGGGCAAGCTGAGGCTGTAATTTTCCAAACTGACGCTCGCTACCTCACGAATGAAAATAAATGAAAGTTAAAAATGCGTCTCTTGGGGGTTCCCAATGATGTTGAAACCCCTGATTGTTCTTGAAACTGAGTTGCGCTTTGTGTATAAATTGGGTGGCGGGGGGGGGGGAGAG
>NW_025362261.1:0-1043 GCF_016433145.1 Gracilinanus agilis
GATATGCATTCAGCTTTCCCTTAAAAAATGAAGATAAAGTTTAATAAGCAGAAAGTTATTTCATGCTCATGGCTGGGTCAAGGGGGGAAGAGCTTACATTCTACCTAGATGTCAGGTTTATTTGCCAAAGTTCAACCCCTGAAATGGGGGGAATTGAAAGGGAGGGCAGACCAGCATTTCGATTGTGGATTGATTACAAGGCAGGAGCCCTGGGTTCTAGTTCTAGCTTCCCCACTAACAGCATCACCTTGGATAAATCATTTCTACAATTTAGGCTTCAGTTTCTTTATCTGTCAAGTGAAACTGAACTAGATGACCTCTGAAATCTCTTCTATGTAGCTTTGGTCCTACATCTTAAGACCCTTGATTTACAGTTGGAAGAAACCTCAGGGGCTGCCTCACCCAACCCCCTCATTTTACAGAAGAGGAAACTAAGGTTCAGGGAGGAGAAGGGACTTGTCCAGAGCCACATAGGGCATTAAGAGAAGAGCCTGGACTTGTCCCTGAATTTGGTGACAAATTGGGGGCCATAGTCAATGATTCTTTTCTTTTAAGTCCTTCCCTTCTGTTTTAGAATCAACACTAAGTATTAGTTCCAAGGCAGAAGAGTGGTAAGGGCTAAGAAATTTGGGGTAGTGACATTCCCAGAGCCATACAGCGAGGAAGTGTCTGTGGCCAGATTTTAACCCAGGCCCTCCCCTCTTCAGGCTCTCTATCCATTGAGCCACCTTGCAAGCCCTCGATGAGTCTTTTAAGAGCCAAGAGGAAACATTACAGAGATAAGGAACCCCTCTCCAGATGCTGGATATTTGAGGCTATGCAAAGACTGATTCCATCTAGTTCAGAGTGGGTTTAGGGATATTTTTCCCATCAGGCTATGCAACCAAACTCCATGGTTCCTGATGGCTTGTCCCACAAAGGAGAGAAAGCATTGTTCTGTGTGGATAGCTCTGGGGCCAAGCAATAGATCATGTCCCTGCCAGAGACCAGGAAAGTTGACCTTCCCAGAGCTTCAGAAGGAGTGGGTGGGAACCCTGGGAAAG
>NW_025362262.1:0-2507 GCF_016433145.1 Gracilinanus agilis
AACCTAGAAAATCAGCAGAAAAGGTCTGTTGAACAGAAGTGAAAGAGTAGTTCAATGACTCATTTTCTGGAATAATGATTATTAATAAATGTTTAAATTAAAAAAAACTGTTAGATAAATTTTGAGGAGGGACAGAGTGAAAGATACAAGAGTAGAATATTTGGGGAGAAATTAGGATGAAAGGAAAATGTACATAAATCATGAATGTTAAAAAAATTGCAGCACTTCACTGATAAAAGCTTTATTTCTCAAATATACTAATTTACTATTGATTTATCTATTATCTTTTTCCTTTTCTTTCAAATAATGCAGTTACTTGTTTTATCAACTAAATTTCTGTGGGTTCAATTTCATTTGTTGTTATATCTAGCTATCAGAAGGAGTTACTTTGTTCCTACTGACCTCATGATTGAAGCAGGGCTTTTGATATCTTAAGAAATTTACCATTCCTTTAGACCTTGATTTGATCAGATATTAATCACAACTAGAGCCTTTGATCCCATCTAGTGTTAGTTACTACTTCCAGTTTCACCACCTTGACTAAGACTTCTCTATTGAAGTGTATTTAAACTACAAACCTTCTGGCTCAGTGTGGGGATTCCTATACTCCACTGCTGTATGATGACTCTTGCCCTGATTTAATACTCTTTGTTGCTACTTAGTAGTTCTCTTCATTTGAAGTTGGTAATGTCTACCTTCATTTTTATATCTTCTGTTTGAGCATTTTATGAGTATTTCACGTATTTAAAAATATTTATGAATGTCCTTGATATGTTCTTTCTTTCATTAATGAGTATTTACACATAAAAGTATCAGGCTGTTTTTCATTATTTCTTTAATAATATTTTCTATTAATTCTATAGATTTTATTTAATATTTAGGATAATGTTTAGACTACTTAATTTTGAATCCCTTTTAAACAAGCATTTACTGATTATAGTTTACTATGTTGTAGTTAGGAAAAAATGGTGATTTAAAGAAAATTGTGCCTTCATTAGTTTTTTAATTCTCTAGAACATGGTTGATTCCTTTTTTTATAAATTAGGCAGGTAAACTTGAAAAGATTCTCTATTATCTCTTCTCATTCAGTAATCACTAGATACATATAAAATGTTTGTAACATTCTATTCAGATTTAAAAATGTTTTCCTTGTTTATCATTTAAAAATTTTTTTCTAGGTCTGAAATAAGTACACTGAGATAATTTACTATAACTGTGTCTCTTTCATTATTTTTTTCCACTAAGATCAATTGCATTATTATGGAACTGTCATATTTGTTTCCTGATCCTCTCCATTTTTTGTCTAGATTCTATCTATTTACATGGCATCATTGCTTTTCCTATTACTCTTTCATATGTTTTTGGGTTTAAATATAGGCTCTTTGAATTTTATCAAATCATTTCCACTTGGTCCATTTCCTTCCTTGCCCATCATTTCATGTCTGAATTACTATAATAGCTTAATAACTAATCTCCCCACTTTACTCTGCTCCCCTGTCCAATGCATTAGATTATAGTCTGGATTGTCAAAATTATATTCCTAAAGAACAGGTCTGATCAGGCTACCCCTCTGCCTCATAAACTACAATGGCTCTCTATTGTGTTTAATAACATAGAGGTATTTTTGGCATTAAAATCCTTCACAAATGGGGCAGGTTGTTGGCTCAGTGGATTGAGATTAAGGCCTAGAAATAGGAGATCCTTGGTCAAAATCTAGCTCTAAACACTTACTAGTGGTATGGCCTTCTGCAAGTCACTTAAACCCCATTGCCAGGCCTTAGTGCTCTTTTGCCTTGGAACTAAGTTGGAAGGTAAGGGCTTAAAAATAATTAACAACCTGCCTCTGATTAATCTTTAGGCTCAAAAAATAAAATAAAACAAACAATCAAATAAAAACTGAGGTAGACACTTGTTAACTGACTAATGCAAAGTCACACAGCTATAAAGTATCTAAGAAAGGATTTGAGCTTGTGTGCTTCCTGACTTTAAGTCCACTAATAATCTCTATACTAAACTACTTAGCTACCTAATGTTCAGATCTCTTTGTGGTGGCAAGAAAAAAAATCCTGGAAATGGAGGGAATATCCATCAATTGAGGAATAGCTTAAAAAGTTGTGCCCTTTGATTGTGGTAGAATACTATTGAGCATTAAGAAATGAAAAGTAGTCTTATTGAAAACATGGAAATATCTACATGAAATTATCAAAAGCAAAACAAAGAAAGCACATGCAACCATGGCACTAATGTTGTAAGTATAATTTGTCTACTTCCAGAAAGAACTGATAAATAGGAATTCAAAAGATAAGGTATATAAGTACATTTTTGGGGGGTTGGAGTCAAATAATGCCTTCTCCTGGGTGAGGAGGATAGGGAGAGCCATATCTGGTCATTTTAATGTAACGAACAAACAAATAAATTAATAAAAATTTAAAGGGTATTATGAAAAGCAGAAGCAAAGAAGAATACATGACAATCTAAGTGAATATATATGTATGTATGTATATATA
>NW_025362263.1:0-5291 GCF_016433145.1 Gracilinanus agilis
CTCTTTGTTTATTCCCTTTCATATTTATCATTGTGTATATTGTATTTCTGTTTGCTTACTTCATTTTGCATCAGTTCACATAAGCATTTCCAAGCTTCTCCTTCTTCTTCTTATTTATGTGGCATTACACTGACATTCAATCATTTGTTTAGCCACCCCAACCCATGGACCTCTACTTTGTTTCTAGTTCTTCACTACCATTAAAGTTAGCAGCTTTGAAGAATCTGTCACATATGAGGCCTTTTTAACATTTTCTGTCTTTGACCTCCTTGGGATATATCTCACAGTGGGAACTCTTGGTCAATGCGATTTAACTTTGGGTCAATTGTGAGTTTTTTAAAAGTCTTTTCCATGCATTAACCTGAAAGCTGCTTCTCTGAAATCCGCATTCTACCCTCTGGGGCCAAGTAAATAAGTCTAATCCATCTTCCACATGGCAGCTCTTTGAATACTCTAAAACAGCAATTATCTACCATCCCTTTCCCCCCCCCCAAGTCTTCTTTTCTCCAAATTAAACAGCCCTAGATTCTCTAGCTGATCATGGTAAGGTACGGTCTCCAGTCTCTTCAGCCAATGGAAAACAATCCAGTTTGTCAAGATCTAAAATGTTGCCCTTAGATTGGATGTGGACTGAGAAAGGCAAAGCAAGTTAGCTCTTCTTTGTCATTCAACAAATGGACTCTATGAGCTTTGGCTTCACTAAAAATTTGGGAAACATCCTCTCCACTTTAATCCAACTCTGAAAAAATGTTGAATAACTCCACAAAAACACTCATCTAAAATGACAGATTCATTAGTGACCCTTCTTTGGTTCTGGTCATTCAAATACATCTGAATCCATCTTCTTATACTATGCTCTAACTCACATTTCTTGAAAAACATGAAACACCTTTAAACTTAACCTGCTACTTTCTCCACATTTTCCTGATTTACCAGGGCAGTGACCACATAAAAAGAAAAAGGAAATGGGGACTTTTTAATAGAACATATTCTACATGAAGCCATATTGACTCTGAATAGTTACTGTTTCCCTTTCTAAAATGCTCACACACCACTTCTATTCTTCATTACATACTCTGTAATCTAGACACAAAAATTATGCAGTTACAAAAAGAGACAATTTTGAGGAGGAAGAATAAACAGAATGGTCTATAAAGTATGATGTGAATCCAGAGACAGAACTTGTCAACCAGCTCAAATACAAACCAGGACAGATGACTAGGGCAGAATACTGAAGAAGGGCATAGTCCTTTAACAATGCTGTGAGGAACACTGAAGTTCAGAATAAGCTTAGGCTGGTCCTGAATTAATTGCTATTTTTTTTAAAACCTTTATCTTCCATCTTAGAATCAGCACTAAGGGATCAGCTAGATGCCTCAGTGGAATGAGAGCCAGGTCTAGAGATGGGAGTTTCTAGGTTCAAATGTGACCTTAGACATTTCCCAGCTGTGTGACTGGGCGAGTCACTTAATCCCCACTGCCCAGCCCTTTACTGCCCTTCTGCTTTAGAACCAATGCATAAGAACCAGGAGAACATTATACACAGAGACAGATACACTGTGGCACAATCCAAGGTAATAGACTACTCTCCTAATAGCAATGCAATAATCTAGGACGATTCTGAGGATTTGTGAGAAAGAACACTATCCCCATCCAGAGAAAGAACTGTGGGAGCAGAAACACAGAAGAAAAACAGCTGCTTGATCACATGGGTCAATGGGGATGTGACTGGGGATATTGACTCTAAATGAACACTCTAGTGTAAATATCAATGATATAGAAATAGGTCTATGACACATGTAAAACAGTGGAAATGCTCATTGGCTATGGGAGGAGGGTGGGAGAATGGGAGGGAAAGAATATGAATCATGTAACTATGAGAAAATATTCTTAATTAATTAATTAATTAAAGATTTTCAGAAAATAAAAAAGAACCAATGCATAGTACTGATTCTAAGATAGAAGGAAAGGGTTTAAAAAATAAAGGACTGATTCTCAGTATTTACAGACTTCATTCTCTTCATCTTTTCTTAGATCAAAATGACATTTACTCTTATCTAGACCTCTGTTACTTGTCTCATTTTCTAGTCTTGCAAAGATCATTGACATTAGCTCAACAATCACAACTACCAATTCTTTCAGTATCCTGGAATTTAGTCTGTCTAAATCTAGTGGCTTGAACTCGCTAAGGGCAGCTAGGTGTTTTCTCACCATCTCTCTTATCTTAAACTTTTCAATTATCTGTTAATTATTTTTGTTTTATTTTTTCCAAACGGTAGATTAATCTCCTCATCAGAGAAAACAGAAATTAAATGAGAGTTGAGTGCTTTTGCCTTCCTTCCGTCATTATTGTCATAACCATCCACTGGCAGTGGTTTATTCCTTCATCATCTTCCTTTTGCCCCTAAAATTGAAAGAGTGAGAGAGGGAAGAGGCCTTTTTAGCTGTGGGCATTCAGGACCAGCCTAAGCTTATTCTGAACTTCAATGTTCCTGAAGAGCACTGTTAAAGGACTATGCCCTTCTTCAGTATTAAGCCCTAGACATCTGCCCTGGTTTGTATTTGAGCTGGTTCACAAGTTCTGTCTCTGCATTCACATCATACTTTGTAGACCATTCTGTTTATTCTTCCTCATCAAAATTGTCTCTTTTTGTAACAGCAGAATTTTTATTCTTGGGAACTTCCTGACCCACTGGACTAGCTGAATCCCCCTGGAGAATCTTGGGCCATGGGACCAACCTAAGGATAAAGAGATTTGCTGGGCACTAGGGATGAATTTTTTCAGCTTTTATTCAGAAACTCTAAAGCTATTTACTAAGTTGTGTAGGGGTGATGATCTGTTTTGATAGAGAAAATACTCAATCTGGTGAAATCAGAAACAAATTTATAAGAATAGAAGCCATTCTCCAATTGATAAATGGTCAAAAGATATGGAAAATTAGTTTTTGTTTGAAGAAGTCAAAACTATATATAGCTATATGAAAAAATGCTCTAAATCATTAATGATTAGAGAAATGCAAGTCAGAACAACTCTGAGGGGAGGTGTGGAAAAATGGGGACACATATACTATGAACTGATCCAAACATTTTGGAGAGCAATCTGGAATTGTGCCCAAATCCCTTACATAGTGAAGTAAATGTATGTGTTATAATTCACCTATTAGACAAAAAAAAAAGTTTAAGAAGATAAAGAGTTGACTATATCATTATCTCCCTGGGGCTTCTAAGCATTTCCAGCTGAAAAAGTATTTGTTGATTTGAATAACTTCACCCTTTCTGATTTCTTGCTATGGTTGCATAGTCCTGGTCTACAAAGCATCCAACAAAGGTGGAGACAACATTGGGCAGGACAGAGGAGGAGTGGAATCAAGCAAGAATCCAGTGATTCCACATATTACAACTCAGTTCTCTTATAAACTTTTAGAGGAGAGAAGATAAGGAAAAGGGATTTGTCACTTGAAATAGTATGGAGACAATTTGATTTGGAGGCAAAATTTAATAAGTAAATTCAGTAAACATTTACTAAATGCTGACTGTATGCAAGGCACTGAGGGATGCCTGTGAATGCTTCCAAGAGTTCCATTGTCAAGGACTTCTATGTGTAATAAAATATATATAGCAGCTTTTTTTGTGGTAGCAAAGAACTGGAAACTGGAGAGATCATTCATCAATCATGAATGGCTGAACAAATTGTGGCATGTGGTTGTTATGGAATACCATTGTACCATAAGAAATGACAAATAAGATGATCACAAAAAAAATCCTGGAGAGATTTATATGAAAAGATGAAAAGTGAAGTGAGCAGAACCAAGAGAAAGTTGTACATAGTATCAGCAATATTGTATGAGATCAACGGTGAATGATTTAACTATTAATAGCAAAGCAAGAATCCAGGATAATCCCAAGAGACTCAGGACAAAAAAAAAGGCTATCTACTGCTATAGAAGGAACTGATGGAATCTGAACATAGATTTAAGTGTACCATTCTTTACTTTATTTCTCCCATGAATTTTTCTCTACTCTAAATAATACGTGTCTTCTTTTACACCATGAATATAGAAATATGCATTGTATATGTACAACCTATATCATATTACTTGCCATCTTGGGAAGGGTGGAAAGATGGGAGGGAAGGAGAGAGCATCCAAAATGTCAGAAAACAAATTTTCAAAATTATATAGACATGTAATCTGGAAAAAATAAAGATTAAAATAAAGAGTTCCATGCTCTTATTGCTGCAGGTTATCCTGCTGACAATTTGGACTGTTATCATCTGATTCTATGGAATTTTTGTCTCTAATTCATAGAAACTAAGTCAAGTTATGGGGATCCAAAAATTAAAATGGTACCATCTCTGCCCTCTAGAAGAAGACCTGGGCCTAAGCTCCAGTCATTTGATCTTGGGAAATCATTCCCCTTTTCTCTTTAGGCCTCAGTTCCACTGTGGAAAGCACGATGTCTGTCCTGCTTTAACTCTCAGGGTTGTTACAAATATGAGATAACTAAGAAGAAAGGAGTCTAGAAAACTGGTTTTCCCGAAAAAAAGGTGCTATTTAAAAAAAAATACTTAAGTCCTTCCTGAGATCTAAGAGGAGAATTCAGCTTATGCGGTTTTCAGATGAGTCCTTGAAGGGTTTTCAAGAAAGAAACAGACACTTACAGATGGACCAAAGGCTCTAATAGCTCTATCTTTGTGAAATATGAGATTGGAGAAAAGGCTAAAAGACTGCATGGTAGACAAGACTCTAGGAAATGATAGTGCAACCCCCCCAAAACCACAGAAATTCTAGTTTATCTTTTTATAACTTTAAATACCAGATCCTCTTAACAAAGCACAAATAATTCAGGAGGCCACATCAAATTATGTAGATTCTTGGATTCTTTGATTATTGTATTCTTGAAAAGCAAATTTCCCTGCCAAAATATTCTAGGCAGTTCAATCTTCAAGTCATTTTTTAAAAAGGCAGTCTGTGTTTTACACAACTAAGAAGGGCCCTTAGAGATCACTTAGTCCAATTCTCTCATTTTATATTAGAGGAAACTAAGGCTCAGAGAGAAGAAGTAACATACTAAAGGACACATGGATAATGAGGAGAGATAGGGGTTTGGACCAGATCTTCCCACTTCAAGTTTAAAATTAAAACCATATTGTTTAGAGGTGGCATTGGATAGACTTAAAAAATTATCTGTAATAGAAAGATGCCAGCAACAGATAATCTCAAAAAGTCTCTCTTCTCTGTTCTTTTTCTCTCATCTAATGAATGAACGAGGTGACCTCAAAGTTTCTTTTC
>NW_025362264.1:0-3936 GCF_016433145.1 Gracilinanus agilis
TAGCTAGGGAAAAGTTTCAACAGCAGGTAATGGGGAAGAGGAAAGGATGAGGTGGTTTCGGGGACCATAAGCTCCCGAGAGCCTAAATAGGACCCAGGACAGGACAGCTGAAAAGGCTGCTGCAAACTTGGGCTGTCGTAACAGAAGGACTGACCAGAACAAATATGATAACAACCCACTATACTTGGAGCTGTTCAGATCACACTGGGAGTATCATACCAAGTTCTGAACCCATTTTAAGAGAATATTGACCAACCAGAGTAGACCCAGGGAAGTGGAACTTGTCCCAGGCTTGGCCCAGCCACCCCCACCCCAAAAAAAAAACTGGGACAAGAAAAATGCTCTTTTATTTCAATTAACAAGCATTTCTTTTCTTTTCATCTCACCTACCCTCCACTTGAAAAAAACAAAACAAAATAAAACAAAAAACTGAAAGAAAGAAGACAAGTAAAGCCCTTGTAACGAATCTGCATGATTAAGCAAAACAAATTCCTGCCCCAGCCACAACCCACAATGTATATCTCACTCTATGTCTTGGTCCATCACCTCTCTCAGGAGGTGGGTGGTACATTTCACTCTCAGTTCACTGGAATTGTGGGTAGTCATTGTTTTGATCAGATAATTACTGTATTGATCACTCTGTCCAAGTTCTTTCTCTTTCCAATGTTGCTCTGGTATAAATTATTCTCATCAGTTCATACGAGTCTTTCCAGATTTCCCTGAAACTGTCCATTTCATCCTTTTTACAGTTAATATTCTGTTCTATTAATAAGCCACGCTTTGCTCAGCCATTCTCCCATTCATGGGCACTCCTTGGTTTCTAGTTCTATACCAGCACAAAGAGCCTTCAAACTTATTTTTGTATGTATGGACCTTTTTCTTGGATCTTTCCTCTCTCTAGGCTGTATAAGCCTCAGAGTGGCATCACCAGGTCATGCTTTCAGGAGGCAGATCCAAATTGCTCTCAGGAATGGCTAGGCTAATTCACAATTCCATTAACAGACATTAGAGGTGATGACAAGAGTAGATAATGAAGTAGGCATTCACATGCCTGTTTGCCCACATCCTCTCCAATATTTGGCCTATTTCTGTTCCATCACTTTGCCAATTTGATGGGTTGAGGTGGAATCTCAGAGCTGTTTTCACTTGAATTTGTGTTTTAATGATTTGGAGCATTTTTTTTAATAATGGCTATTGATAACTCAGATTTCTTCCTTGCAAAGGTGTGCCTATTCATATATTTCAATCAATTTCTCACTGGGGAAAGGCTTTTGACAATAGGAAGTGTCCAAGTGTCACGTGAGAAATAGCTGAAGGGGGTGGGGTTAATCTGATAAAGGGACTACTTAGGGGGAAATACAGAACTGTTGTGGCAAAGAGAATAAACTTGTTCTATGGGACTCATGTAGGTAAAACCAGAGCCCAAGTCACAGGAAGGCTGAGTCTGCCTTAATAGGAGAAAGGAAAAGTCTCTCTCCCTATTCTTTATCAATCACCTCCTAAAGAAGCGATAGAAGGGATTTGTGCATGAGGTATAGGAAGAATCAGATAATATTTCTGAGTCCTAACTCCAAGAATTGAGGACACCTATAATTTTTCTGAACAAATTTTTTTTTAAAGCCCTTACCTTCTGTAAGACAGACTGACACAAACAGGGTTAAGTGACTAGCCCAGGGTCATGCAGCTAGGACGTGTTTGAGGTCACATTTGAACCCAGGTCCTCCTGACTCCAGGCCTGCCACTCTGTCCACTGAGTCATCTAGCTGCCCATAACAACACCAATGCCCTCCTGGACAAGTGTGAACAATGAAGGCTGGTTTAGCATTAAAGTTAGAAAGATTTGTTTTTTTAATTTTCATTTTAATGCTCATTTCAACATCTAAACACTTACACGTCATAATGGAAGTTGAAATCAAATGTGTTTTTTAAAAGTTGGAAACATCATTAAATGATTAAGTTTAGCAATTTCATCACTAACAATAATTCATGCGTTCTGCTCCAAGTCCCTTACTTAAGTGCACCTAAGTGTGGAATGCCTCTTCCTCCATTTGTTCAAATGGAGGGTACAAGAGCCAACATTGTGCTACAGGAAGTTCACTGAAACAGGGCCAGGCAGAATCTCCTCCCTGTAGGTTTTAGGTGTTCTGGACTCGTCCAAACCCTTGTTATTCCTTAGTATGTCTAAGGCTTTAAAGTCACTAACAATCAGAGAAAACTGAAAGAACCTGGGCAGTACCAGAAAGGAGAAAAGGCAAAGAAGAGTCAGAGGACGTGGGCTCAAGTCCCATCTCTGCTGCTCCCTCAGGGAAATTGCTAAATCCTAGCATTTAATTCAACCCATGTGTTTTATAAAGAAATTAAAGACCAGAGGAAACGACTAACCCATCGTCACACTGATTGGGGACTAGGTCCCAAGTCTCCTGACTCGCAGAATGGTTGGAAGGAGCCTTGGTTTCCACCTAATCTAACTCAAACCTAAATAATCTCTCTCTCTCTTTTTTTTTTTTTTTAAAATGCTTATCTTACATCTTAGAATCTATATTGTGTACTGATTCCAAGGCAGAAGAGTGGTGAGGGCTAGGCAGTGGGGGTTAAGTGACTTTCCCAGGGTCACCCAGCTAGGAAGTGTCTGAGGCCAGCTTTGAACTCATGAAGATAAACCTTCCCGACACCAGACCCGGAGCTCTGTCTCCTCCCCCAATGCCCAGGATCCCCAAAAGTTCAGGGCAATAGTCCTCCCATGACATCACACTGCCTCCCTCTAACCTCTCTGGGCCAGTTTCCTCCTTTGTAAGATGGGGGCCATCTACAGGATCTCTACAGCACCTGCAACCTAGAATTCCTCAGGACCCCCGGAGTCACCAAGAGGCAGGGGAAAGTCTCCCGTCTGCCCCCCAGGATCTGGAGGGCCGATGGTGGCAGAGGGTAGCAGCAGAACATCAAGATCATCCAGAAACAGGCGCCCGAAGAATTTCCTATCAAACGCACCCCCAGAAGTACAATCAGAACATTAAAATACCCAGCTGGATCGGTCCAATGAAATCAGGCCCACCCTCAGGGATGGGTTCTGTGGCTTAATTGTGAGTGTGCACCCCAGGTGAGGGCGGTTATGACTTAAACTTTCAGGATGCTTTAAGTGACAAGGAAAAAACTGGTGAATGTTGCCTTTGTGTAGGGCAGCCTCTGGCTTAAAAAGTCCTCACAAAAGCCCAAAGAAGCCCCTTTCCAAATGTTCTTCTCCATCGCCTCATGGGTCTCCTGGGGTTCGACTCTCATTTCTAGGTAGATGACTCAGTCTCCCATCCGAGTCCTTCCTTCTCTTCACTTACAGAGCTCCGGCCTAAGTCCAGGCCCTCATCGCCCGCCCCCATGGCTCCCCACCAAGCCCATCCACCTCGCAGCTCCCCACCTCAGTTTCTATAAGTGCGGCTCTGACCATGCCACGCCCCAACTCAACCAAACTCTGGAGGCTTTCGACGGCCTCTAGAATCAAATTAAATTCTTCTAGCTTTGCACAGCAGCAGTATCATGACCAATGAGGTCTAACTGAGGCACGATTATTGCTCATTGAAACAAACTGAATTCTTTTGTTTAACCTTTAAAGTCCGACAGACAGCAGCCTCGGTCACAGGCGTCATCATGCCTTGGCAAACGCTCCCTCTCTGGAGTCCTCGGCGTCGAGCCTCCTCCCCACCCTGGAACGGCTCTCCCCAAAGGAGCCAGTGATGTCTTCATCAGAGAATTGGACGTCTCGTCTCCATCTCCGTCTTCTTCGCCGTCTCTGCGGCGTTCCCCTCCAGAACACGGTGACCCTCTGCCCAAATAGATCCCACCAAATCTCCTGGATCTCCCCCACAGCCGCCTGCCAGATGCCTCTACCTGGGGTTTCTCAGCAAGCCCAAAACGGAACTCATCCTTCCCCCAAACCCATCCCTC
>NW_025362265.1:0-2696 GCF_016433145.1 Gracilinanus agilis
CGATGTAAGAGTCAAGGTCAGGGAGAAGTTGGGCTAAAATAAAGAAGAGATCTGAGAATCCTCAGCTTGGAGGCAACAACTAAATCCGTGGGAACTCACAAGAACATCAAATTCATTTCAAGAAGGTGTAGTTTTATTCTTTGTATTTGTACTTTCCAGAGTCTTGCATAGGACTTGGCCCCTGATAATAATAATATAATAATAGCTAGCATTACATACTGATTTAATATTTGAAAATACATGTATTACCTCTCTCTCTCACTTTCACTCTGTCTGTCTGTATCTGTCTCTCTCTGTGTCTCTCTCTTTAAATCCTTATCTTCTTAGAACTGGTGCTAAGTGTGGTTTCAGAGTAGAAGAATGATAAGGGATAGGTAAGGAGGGTCACTTGCCCATGATCATACAACCAGGAAATTTGAACCCAGAACTTCCCATGTCTAGGCCTCATGCTCTATCTACTCTGCTACCTACTTGCCCCAAGTAATATCTTTTTATCCTCAAGAAACAACCCTAAGAGGTTAAGTGCTATTATTTTCTCAAATTTACAGATAAGGAAATTGAGGCAGACAGAGGTAAGTGACTTGTTCAGTGACAAATAGCTAATGTCTGAGGGCAGCTTTGAACCCAGGTCTTCTGAGTCCCTGGTCTAGAACCCAGGTCTTCTGAGTCCCTGGTCTAGAGCTCTCTCCACTGTACCACCTAGATGCTTCATAGTGCCACCTAACACTTCATAAAACAAACAAACAAACAAACAAAAAACTCTTACCCTTCTGCCTTAGAATCAATTCTGTGTATTGGTTCCAAGGCAGAAGACTGTTAAGGGCTAGGCAATGGGGTTAAGTGAGTCGCCCTGGATCCCATAGCTAGAAAGTGTCTGAGGTCAGATTGAACCCAGGACCTCAGCTAGGTGGTTCAGTGGATTGAGAGCCAGCCCCAGAGATGGGAGGTCCTGGGTTCAATTCCGGCCTCAGATACTTCCCAGCTGTGTGACTGAACCTGGGCAAGTCACTTGACCCCTTTTTCTTAGCCTTTACTGCTCTTCTACCTTGGAACCAATACACAATATTGATTCTAAGGCAGAAGGTTTAAAAAAAAACTTGAAAAGAATTATATAAAAGAATGAAGAGTTAAGCGAGTAGAACCAAGAGAACATTATAGACAGCCTCAGCTTTAATATTTGAAGAATAATTTGTGAATGTCCACTTCCAAAGAATGATCTGAAAAACAGAAACATGAAAGGCAATCTATAAATAACATCCTTTTGTCAGGTAATACCTTCTTTGGTTCAGGGAGGGGAGGGAGAACCTATAATACCTGGGGATAAATTATATTAAATATATTTAATAAAATTTAATTTTTTAAATTTAATTATTTTAATAAATTTGTTATTTAACATTTTTCTATTTAGCATTATTTAATTAATTAATGATTAAGAATAATTTAAAAACATTTAATGACAATAAATACAAATTTTTTAATGAAAATGAAAAATAAAACAAAGATAATCTCATTTCTCTTGGACCTACCTATGCTGTCTGATAGTGGAGTGAAAAAGTGGAGTGAAAAGTTCAGGTGCTCGTGCCTCCATATCATAAAAAATCAGTCAATCAACGTCTGAATGGGGCAGGGGGAGACATATAGATGTAAGCTATTATTGTAGGAGTACTTTTAGGCAAAGAGATTTTCCTGTTAGGGGGTGGCGACCTAGTCTGCCCATAAGGTATGACTGTCCTTCCTCTAAGAGTGCTTATTGGTGAGCTTCTAAGGGCTCATTTTACAGTGTCAATTCCAGGGTCTGCCTCTAACTGCCACATTTATCGAAAGGATGAGAAACCAGGATTCCTTCCAGACCAGCCACCCCCACCGCAGAAACCTACCCAAGATAATCAGTTCTCTTTCACCACCTACTAGAAACTATCTCTACCTCCACTCTGTACTTGAGTCCACTAGAGGGACCTTGTTGAGCCACTTAGGACTTTCCTGAAACATCTGAGTTATCTTTTGCCTAGAGGCCAGCCTGAGATCATTAAGTAATTAACCAGCAGAAGACTAACTTCTCCATAGGCAAGAGATATTTGATTACTTAATAACCTTGTTTCCTTGGAGTCATGATGGAGATGGATTCATGTTTTGACCATAAAAAAGAAAGTGTCTATGTGTGTGTGTGACAAGGAGGTGGAAGGGTGAGGGGAAGAAGCGATGGGGTTCAAGGGGCAAATGAGGCTAATGTTAGGAATTTCGAGTGCTGGCCGTGTCACATATGGGCTGTATAACTCTGGATAAATCAGTTTTCTCCCCAGTAAAAGAAGATTCTAAGCTCTTTGAGAGCAAGAACCATCTTTTGCTTCTTTTTGCATCCCCATACAGCACATAGAAGGCGCTTAATAAATGTTTATTGATTAATTGATTGAGATAGGCCATCCTTGTGGGACCATGCTTGTTATTCATGATGCTAGGGATGGCTGAGGCTGGTTGATTGCTGTAGCTCAGGAGTTCGGGGATGTAATGGGGCTAAAGTAGATCAGTTATCCACACTAAGTATGACACCAATATGATGAGCCCCCAGCACTAGAGAGTCACCAGACTACCTAAGGAAGGGCTCAAGTCATCTTAGGTTGGAAAAATGAAGCAAGTCAAAGCTCCTATAACCACCGTACTTCCAGCCTGAGCTAAACAGGAGACAGAGACAGAGAGAG
>NW_025362266.1:0-7427 GCF_016433145.1 Gracilinanus agilis
TTTATTCTCTAGAGGTAATATTCACAGTTTAATTCTTCAAAAATTAAATCTGTAGCCTGTGTATGATGCTCTCTTGTTTCCACTCATTTTGCTGTTCATTATCCCGTGACGTTCTTTCCAAGTTTTTAAGACATTACTCTGTTGTTTCTTACGGAGCAGTAGTATTCCATCACAATGATATACCACAATTTGTTTGGCCATCCCCTAACTGATGGGCATCCCCTCAGTTTCCAGTTCTTTGCTACCACGGAGAGAGCTGCTAGAAATAGTTTGGAACATTTAGGTTCTTTTCCTTTTCCCCCTGACCTCTTGGGGAGACAGACCCAGCAGCTGGGGCTAAGGGTGTATATACACAGTTCCAAATTGTTCACGTGATCTTTCTTTACCTTAGTTTCCTCATCTGTAAAATGGAGATAATCATAGCACCTACTTCACAGTGTCATTTGTAAGGATCTACTGAGATAGCACATATGCATAATGTCTTTAAGGTTCTGTAAAACATCCTAGTAATTATTGTTCTCTTTTGAAGCCTTTTCAGTTGCTAACTCAGAGGCAAAGTAGGTATGGGCAAGTCAGGTTTTTATATACTGACGTAGAACCTCCTGTGAGTTAGCTCCTCCTCCTTCAGCTACGTTGGAGTGAGAAACTCTGGGAGGGAGAGATATTAATACTTCCAGGGAACCATTTATAAAATAATGGCTCTGGCACAAAAATGCCACCTCCAGGGGCAGCACAACGGATACAATGTGCAGCTTGGAGTCAAGAAGAACTGGGTTAAATCTAGCCTCAGACACTTCCTAGTTGTGTGACCCTGGGAAAGTCACTGTTTGCCTCAGTTTCCCCATCTGTAAAGTGTGAGAATTAAAATTAATATCCAAAATACTCCAAGTATTATATTTAATAAGATTTATAAAATTTAACTTGGAGCAAAAAGGATACTAAAAGGCTAGAGTCAAGAGGGAGCTCACCCAAGCTACACATGTGGAAGAGAGAGTGAACTAGGGAAGAGTTACAGAAGTATATAAACAATAACGTAAAAATGCATGTAAACAAAAAGGGAAAAGAAATTTTGGGACGAGGAAAGAATTCTGGGAGATGGAGTCCAAGGGTTCAAGATTTTTTCTAATTACACAAAAATGAGCTAGAAAAGGAAATGGAAAGCCACTCCACTATCTTTTTTTTTTTTTAAACCCTTACCTTCCGTCTTAGAATCAATACTATGTATTGGTTCCAAGGCAGAAGAGCAGTAAGGGCTAAGGAAGGGGAGTTAAGTGACTTGCCCAGGGTCACACAACTAGGAAGTATCTGAATTCAGATTTGAACCCAGGACTCTCCATTTCTAGGACTGGCTCTCAGCTGCCCCCTGATACATGATAGTTTTGATGTGACCCCACTAAGGAAAATTTAATGGAGGTAGTAAATCAGGTGCCTTGAAGTGGCCAAGCAAAGAGTATCTTGTTCACTGGCCTACAGAAATGCCATTCAGAAACTGCCATGCACATAATGCACGCAATAACAAATGCGATGAAATTTTTTTGTCCCATCTTATTAAAATTTAAGGTTTATTATTATACATCCACAAAAATAAATGTATAAGAGATTTCAAAAAACATGAAAAAACTCATCCTTTAGTATCAATTCTAAGTCAGAAGAGCGACAAGGACTAGTCACACAACTTGGAAGTGTCTGAGGCCAAATTTGAATTCAGATCTTCTTATCTCCAGGCCTGGTGCTCTATCCACTGTACTACTTATCTTCCCCAAAAGATTTAAATCCTCAAACTTTCAAATAAACATTTCTAAATTGGTAGCACTTAGACCACTTAGACTTAGTGTTTGTTTTTAAAAAATTGCTCTAAGGGGGCAGCTAGGTGGCTCGGTGGATAGTCAGGCCTAGAGACAGTTCAATTCTCAATATCACGGTTGTTGCCTCAAATCAAATATAAAAGTGCTCAGCACAGTGCCTGGTATAAGGTAGGCACAACAACAATATTTACCCCTTCTCTTCCCTTCCCTGCACAAAGTTACCCCAGAGATGCTGAAAAACTCTTCCCTAAAGGACATCCTAAGATTGCCTGCTGAATGGTTCGCAGTACAGCGGAGTCCTGGATCTGTAGTTAGGAGACCCCGTGTTTGAGTCCCAGGATGGACACGTATGAAGCCACCATCTTCCCAGAATTCAAAATTATGAACTGCATTTGGGCGAGTCCCTCAAGCTCAGGTTTCTTACCTGTCGATGGGAACAATAATACTTGTATTCACAGGGCTGTTGTGCTGTAAAGCTCGGCGGCGGCATACTAGCCTGTCTCCAAATCACAAGTTAGCTCCTCTGTGCTATGGCCTGGGTCCTAGAGGCCAGCCCTGGTCACCTCCTCCGATGAAGGGTAGGTTCATGTGAAGGGTAAGAGTGAAGGTGGATGGTAGGCAGGGGAGGTAGTACTCTTAGTTTCCCTTTCAATGCTGGGCAAACCAAACCAGACACACAGTTCAAGAAACAACTGGGGGGAGGGGTTGGGAGGAAAAGCTAGCTAAGTGGCTTAGGGGATAGAGAGCCAGGCCTGAAGATGAGTGGTCCAGGGTTCAAATCTGACCTGAGACATTTCCTAGCTGTGTGATCTTGGGCAAGTCACTTAACTCCCATTGCTTAGCCCTTACTGTTCTTCTGCCTTGGAACCAATACACAATATTAGTTCTAAGATGAAAGGTAAGGGTTTAAAAAAAAAAGAAATTGGATACGAAAACTCTTCCAACCCATTCCCAAGGCTGCTACAAAGGCCCTTGGAAACCTGAGGTCACTCTTCATCTCTGGGCCTTGGCCCCTTCCAAAGATATTCACACATTCACTAAGTCTGACTTTATCCCTTGATCTACCCACAGCCTAACTGGGTCAGGCGTATTCAAGCCAAAATTTGGCATTCTAAGACCTGAAGATATATGGGGGGAAATTCATTTGAAGACAATAGGACAGTTCTGGAAAATGCCAAAACCCACCTCTTCTCTGCCCAGCAGGATGGCACAGTGCAGGGGACAGCTGGTACGAGGCTCCCTGTTTGTGCTTTTCTAGCTTGAGGGCCTTTGAGTTTTTTGGAGAGAAGATAGAGGACAGCAGCCCCCTGGAATGGCTGCTGAGTCTCTAAACTGGTGACAAGGGCTAGATGGTCACCAGTCTGACACAGAGTCAGGCCTTGGTTCAGAGCCTGTGGCATCCCTGAGTCACCTGCTTCATCTTCCTGGGCCAGCTTTCAGACTTCCCTTTCTACCCAACAGCCACAGGGGCTGGAGAGCTCAGGAGGCAGAACAATAAAGACAAATGGAAAACTTAGGAGGGGGGGAAAGGAGGGGGGAATATTTTTTCCTCTTTTCTGTGGCCAAGACTATGCCAGTTATAAATCTCCCTCTGCAAGGCCTCAGCTAATTAAATCTTGCTCAGTTGGTCTGGGGTTCATCAATGCCAGGAATACTTATCTATGGTCCTGCTTCCATCTGCCATGGTAGTTTCCATCTGATGCTGTCTGTTCTCACAAAAGAGAAACAGACTCCATCTGGGGGGAAGTGCAGAGATGGCTGGACGAGTGACCGGCGACCCCATGAGAAGCTTGGAATAATTAGGGGGTGGGGAGGAGGAGCTTATCACTGTATGCACACCCCAGCTTTTCATTGTCCAATCTCTCCCAATTCCCCTGACCACATTTCACAGTCTTAGCATCTCCAGGGGAAGGGGCTTCATCTAATTCAACTTGTATTTGAACAGGAATCCCTTCTTCAACATCCCTGATGAGTGGTCGCCCAACCTCTGTTTGAAGACCTTCATTACCTCACAAGGCAAGCCCACTCTACTCTGGGGTGATGCTTATTTTTGTTAGGTTTTTCCTTATGTTGGGTTGAATACCTGCCTCTGAGTCAGACTCTCCTCCAGTCACTTTCCGAGGTCAATAATGGGCAGAACGCTCTAAGAAGAAGCTGCCATCTTGATTTTTTGGTGAAGGTCTCAGGTCCCTACCATAAAAGGAATTACAGTCCAAGAAACCCTCTACCATGTGTCTGGGACCTACATGTTTGAGAGAGACCGGTGCAGAGGGGCCTGGCTGTGATGCTACGCACCTATTCCCTAGTGGGAAGATGGGAAACTCAGTTCAAATCCCACCTCTGACACCAGCTATGTAAACCCTGAGCAAGTCACTTAATTTCTAAGCCTAAATTTCTTCATCTATGAAATGAGGGGTTTGGACTACATGGCTGCTATTAACCCTTCTTGCTTTGGATTTCCCCCCATGCTGTCCCTCCAGGGGATCAGGATGGCATATGAAAATTTGTGGGGTTGGGACTAAAGGGAGCATACAGAGATCCTACCCTGGTCAGCAGAGAAATGGTGGGAAGATCTGGCTGCCATATATCACACCAGGGTTGAGTCCACTGATCATGAAGTTGGGTTCACAGTGTTTGGGAAAAGACTGATGTTGTGTGAGGGCATCTGGGCCCTCTCAACTACATAGCAGTGCTTTGATTTTCCTTTTGTTAAAAAAAATCCTTACCTTCTGTTTGTGATAGTGTCAGCCCCATGGCTGAAGAATGTCAAGGGCTAGGCAGTGGGGGTTAAGGGACTTGCCCAGGATCTGTCTGAGGCCAGATTTGAACCCACCATCTTCCATCTCTAGGCCAAACTCTCAATCCACTGAGCCGCCTACTTATCCTCCTTTACTCTTTTCTTATTGCAAGTCTCTCTTTATACAATGGCTTTCCACATCTTCTCTTTTTTACCCAAATCCCCAATTGCCCATTCTTCATTACTCTCAGCTGATAATGTTGCCTTTGTCTTACTAAGGAGACCATCAGATCACACATAATAAGAGCAGGAAGACCTTAAAGGTCATATAGTCCAACTCATTCATTTCACATGTGGGGAAAAGTAAGGCAACATAGGCAGTGCTGGAAGGGGAATTTGAGCTCAGTTCTTCTTGATTGTTGTTGTCGTTCAGTTGTGTCAAAGATGCTGGAGTGGTTTGCCATTTCTTTTTCTAGCTCATGTTCCTGATAAGGAAACTGAGGTAAACAGGATTAAGTGACTTATCCAGAGTCACCCAACTAATAAGTGTCTGAGACTAGATTTGAACTCAGGTCTTCCCGACACCAGGCATGACTATCTACTGCACCTCCTTCCCTGACTCTTAAGTCCTACATTATCTACTGCAGTACAGTGTCTTGAACCACCTTCCCCTTCCTTAATCCTGACAGCAACTTTACCCTTGTCCTTTCTAGACTCAGAGAAGAGGGGGTCCTTCCCTATTGCTAATGCTAACCAAAGTACCTTGGTTCCCATCACCTTTTGTCTCCTCTTGGATAAAGTGCTGGATTTGAAATCCAGAAGATCTGGGTTTGAATCCCAATCCAGATGCTGACTGTCTATGTGGCCCTCAAAAGCTTTTTCAACATATAAAGTGTATGAAGGAGGGTGGCAGAAGATGAGAAGGACTGGGGTCTATGATCCCTAAGGTCCCTTCCAGCTTTATGTTTATTAAGATATTATGTGACCAGGGGAAGTTAGGTAGCTCAGTGGACAGAGAACAAGGCCTGGAGTTGGGAAGACGTAGGTTCTGATCTAAAATCAGACATGTTTCAGCTGTGAGACCCTGGGCAAGTCATTTAACCCCGACTGCCCAAAAAGAAAAAATACTGGGAGACCTTGTTCCATGATCACTGTCACTTTCCCATACATCTTTAATTTCTCTCCCCCTTTCTCAGGCTCCTCTCTATTTACAATAAATATGTCTAGGTCTCACCTGTCCAAACAAAACAGAACAAAACCAAACCCTTTCTTTGACCTTGCCATTCCTTTTTATTGTTAGCACATTCCCGCCCTCCCTTTCCCTGCCTAACTCCTTTAAATCGGAGTCTACACTCACTGCCTCTCCTTCTCCCTCCACCTCTCATTCTCAAACTCCTTGTTTTGGGCTTCTTTTCTCTTCTCTCTATTGAAATTGCCCTCTCCCAACTCACTAGTGATCTTTGTCACTAAATCAAATGGTCTTTGTTTCTGTCCTCATCCTCCCTGAACTCTGTAGCTTTTGATTCAATAGACACCCTCTATTCCTCTAACTCCTGGGATGCTGTGCTGTCAAGGGGCTTCTCTGAACTCTCTGGCCATTCCATTCCTAATTCTTTGCTCTTTTCTTAGTCTTGCCCTCCCCACAAAAAGGCAAATTTAAGCTTGATTTTTAGATAAAACAGACAACTTCCTTTTCCCCCCCCTAAATCCTTACCTTCCATCTTAGAATCAATACTGTGTATTGGTTCTAAGGCAGAAGATTGATCCTGTGCTGCCTTGGGAGAGGCATAAGGAGGTGATGCTCCATGTAGAAGAGATCATAGTTTCCCCTCATTTGAAATATTCGCTTTTGAAGATCTGTTTAAAGAAGATTGTTATAGGCTAGAGACCATCCAGAGGAAAGTGCCCCAGGAGGACGATGAAGAGCTTTGATTGCATGTCATATGAAGATTAATCAGAAGAACTGGAGATGCTTAATCTGGAGAAGAGAAGACTCAGGTAGGACTTTATGGCTGTATTTGGGGGATTGAAGGGCTGTCATCTGGAAAAGGCAGTAGGCTTGTTCTTTTGGTCCCAAAGAGGAAAACCTGGACCAATGTTTTGGTCCAATTTAGCAACACAAGTTGTTAAAGCAAATTTAAGCTTGATTTTTAGACAAAACAGACAACTTCCTTTTTTTTCCTAAACCCTTATCTTCCATCTTAGAAGCAATACTGTGTATTGGTTCTAAGGCAGAAGATTGATAAAGGCTAAGTAATGGAGGTTAAGTGACTTGGCCAAGGTCACACAGCTAGGAAGTATCTGAGACAGGATTTTACCCCAGAACCTCCCATCTCTAGGCCTGGCTCTCAACCCACCTAATTGCCCCAACAAATAACTTTCTAATGAGAATTATCAACAAGTGGAATGGGTTGCCTTGGAAAGGAGTGAGTTCTCCTTCATCAGGGGTTCTTAAAGAGGTTGAGGGACAGCTAGGTGGCACTGTGGACAGAGTGTCAGGCCTGGAATTGGGAGGACTTGAGTTAAAATCTGGTCTCAAATACTTCCTAGCTGGGTGACTGACACTGGGCAAGTCACTTTACCCCCATTTACCTAGACTTTGCCCTTCTGTCTTAGAATCGTTAAGAGAGAAAGTAAGGGTTTTGTTTTTGTTTTTTTTTAAAGAGGTTTAATGAACATGTGTTGAACATGTAGTATGTGGGCCAGAGGAGTCAGATGTGGCCAAGTGGATTAAAATATAAATGAAAAACATTTAACAAGAAAAATATAAATACAAACAACAGAGATAGTGCTGATTTTTAGTTTTCTAAATCAATATGCTGCCTGCCTTGATCCCTTTCTATTTGAATTTGACACCACTGATATAGGTAGGATCAGAGCTGGAA
>NW_025362267.1:0-3185 GCF_016433145.1 Gracilinanus agilis
GAGAGGGAAAGAAAGGGATCGAGACACAGAGGCACACTGAGGCAGAGAGGAGCGAGGGAGAGAATCCACCCCTCGGGGAGGGGCTGGGCCTCGGACCCTTCTCCCCTCCGCTAATTTACCCCAGAAGGAAAAAACAAAAGCTCGCCCTTCCGAAGACTTAGACTCCTCAGGCGGGTGCCCGACGGGATGCTCTCGGCCCGGGGTGGCATCGTTATCCCATCCGTACCTGCTCAGCCCTGGCCAGGGCTTTCCCTTTCTCAGGGGAGCCCAAGAGGGCGGGAGATTCCAGAGGGGAGAAAGGCCCAAGAGAGGGGGAGACCGGTGGAGCGGGACGCAGCTGCCTGGGGGTTGGTGAGGTCCCCAGAGAAAGAAAGAAGAGAGCTGAAGGGGGAGATGGGAGAGGAAGTCCCAGCCCCGCAGCCCCCCACCCCCAGCCCCGCGGCTTTCTCAGCTCTTGGTTCACAGGCCTCCCTGTGGGACCCCTGCCCCTCATCCACACAGCCAGGCCAGCTGGCCTGAGCCCCAGAGTGCCTCGATGCTTCAACCATCCCGGCCTCCCCCCGCCTTGAGCTAGCCTGGAGGAAGGGGGTTTCTTATCAGTTCTCATCTCAGCTATCATCAGGGGAGGACACCAGAGTGAGCCTCCCAGGAAATATTCTTTCTTGTCCCTCACCCTGCTTCTGACCAGCTCAGTGACTCCCGGCTCTGTCTCCAAGCAGAGGGAAACTCAGGTCTGTGGGCCAGAGGAAAAAAGGGGGTCCTGAGGACTCAGAAGCCTTCCTCCCTCCTTCAACGGGGTCTCTACTGGCCTTCCTGGCTTTCTCTCCTTCTTCCCTCCAGAGACCCAGGCAGGGAATCCTAGGAATCAGCCATCTAACGTGGGGGCCAAGGAGCCCTGAGAGGCTACCCAGTTCATGAGGCTTCCACGTCACACAGTCAGTGGGTAAGGACAGAGGGAGGCCTTGAACCCTAGGATCCTAGCCCAGGCCTCCTCTGGGATTCCCTTCCCCAGTTCTTAATCCTGCTCCTTCCTAAGACCCAGGAACATCTAGTCCAAGGCTGGAGCCACAAGACATTGTTTGGTGAATAATGGGGCCTCAGTGCAGGAGGGAAGAAGGCAGGGGCTGGATGCTACTGAAGGTGGATGCGAAGAGCCTGCTCTTCACTTGGTTGGGTCTCTGGAGGTGGGATGGTGTGGCGAAGAATGAAATGAGAACGAGCCAGACTGCAAGCCAAAGCACTTGCGCTCGGGATGCTCTCAGGATGGTGTTAACTCTGACCCCTTCTTGGTCTCCACCCTTGGCTTCCCCAGCTGTCCCAGGCTCCCAGCAGGCATCTTGGCAGGCATCTCGGCCCTCCTTCCCCTGCTCTTCCTCTTCTTCTTTCAAGGCCACCACTGGCATCAGGACAGATTCAGCGAGTCTTCAGACTCAGGGAGAAAAGAAGGAAATAAGCATTTATTAAGTTAAGCCCTTTTATAGACACCTTAATCGATCCCTTTACAACAACCCTGGGAAGTAGGTGCTAGGATGATCTCCATTTTACAGCTGAGGAAACTGAGGCACGCAGAAGTTAAGTGACTTGAATTAAACAGGCAGTAGGTATTGGAGGCTAATTCTCTCAGATGTTCCTAATTCCAAACCAGCATTTTGGGTCATCCACTGAACCACCCAGCTGCCTCTGATGGGGAATAGATCCAACCCTACCCAAGCCAAACTTCCAGACTCTCCTTGCAAGGGCTGAGAAGAGAGAGGACCCCCCAAAACTCCCAGGGTCCCCCTGAACACCTCCCTCCCACCACACACCAAATCTACTTTCTCTCTCCTCCATTTTTCTGTCTCTACTTCCATGGCTGCAGCCAGGCTGGGGAGGTTCCCCTGTAAGTCAAAAGTGGGGGGTCCTTGTCAGGGGCAGCATGACCTGGGCCTGTGGAGAGCCAGGGTCCTACCCTCTCATGTCTTCCCCTTTGGCAGCAGATGTTCCTCCAATAGAGGAGCTCCATGTAAGAGACGAGGCATGTCATCCTCCTTTCCCTGGCATTGAAGGAGTTGCCTAAAGCAGTCCCTCCTGAGGAGGCTTCAGTGTGTTTAAATGGGGCAACACCCTGTGATTTCTTTGGGAAGTGTGAACGCAGCTCCTAGCAGTCAAGAAAGGAAAGAGGCGATCCTCTGGGAAAACAAATTAGCCACATCCCGGGGCTTTCGAAAGCTGAGCTCCGAAGGAATGTTGGAGCTGTCTGGGCAGGAGATGTCTGCAGGGAGCCAAGGGAATTGCTCTCTTTGCCTCCTGCTGCGCCCTCTCAGGCAGGCAGTTTGGAAGGGCAGCCAGGCTCCTCTGTGGGCCCTTTTCAGGGCTGCTCATCCACCTTTGGTGTCCACCTGGCACCCAGCTCTGCCCTGCGGCTCCAAGAAGCTGTAGCCTGGCCAGCAGCCAGGTTAGAGGTTGCTAACCCAGGTGGAGTGTAACCAACAAGCCTCAAATCCACTGGTGAGTTGGGGCGAGTGTCTGCCCCAGTCATGTGCAGTCTTCCTCTGGGGAAGGAGTGGAGGCGACAGTTTGTTCCAAAGACCATGAAGGCTGCTAAAGCAGGCACTGTGGAGTGGCTGGAGCTTTGTCAGACCTCAAAGACATGCAGGTCGTCCATTGCATCCCGGACTTCACCAGGCATCCTGGCGTTATTCTTGCCACTGGACTCTGGAAGAGAGCGCGAGGCTGATCATTTGGTGCGACTCTGCCTTGATAAATTCCAAATCACTGGCAGGTCAAGACATGGCTCTGTGATGTCTCTTTGGTCTTCAAAAACCAAGGATGAACAGGTGGAGCAGTGGATGGATGCCAGGTCTAGAGTCAGGAAGACTTACCTTCCTGAATTCATTTATGTCCTTAGATACTTTCTATGGTGTGACCCTGAGCAAGTCACTTAAGCCTATTTGCCTCAGTTTCCTCATCTATAAAAGAAGCTGGAGAAAAACCACTTGCCAAGAAAAACCCAGATGTGGTCACAGAGGCAGGCATGACAGAACAACTCCTGGACCACTAGGAGGCACTGCATCACTCAGGAAACAGGCACAAATGCTCAGGACAGACAGAGACAATCATTGCAGGAGAAAGGAACTGCAAGGACTGTGACTCCTGGCAGCAGAGAAGAACCCCGGGGAGCAGCCCAGTCCTCCGCTCAGGGGCAG
>NW_025362268.1:0-1839 GCF_016433145.1 Gracilinanus agilis
GAGAGAGAGAGAGAGAGAGAGAGAGAGAGAGAGAGAGAGAGAGAGATTATTTGAACTTAACCTTAATTTGCAAGGTGTAAAGAAAAAGTCTAGGAACAAGTCTTCTGAGTAAATTTATTTTAACATGGCAGCTCCTCCACCTAGTTCAAGCTTGTACTTTGTGTTAACCAAAGTGTTAGCTCCAACTAGGCAAAGAGAATAAAGGATTCCCCTTCACAAGTGTAAACTCAAAGAGAAGCAAGAATTCTCTTTTACATAGGTCAATATAATTACAGGGATTTTTTGATTGTAAATGATGTCATTACTACTGTTACATATTACATATTATAAATGTCATATTCATTTATTCAGTCAAGCAACAACTGAGACTATCTCTTACTATTAAGTTAGCAGTTACAACATAACAATCCTATTTATCTATCAATAATGACTCCTAATGAATGATAATTGTTCCAAATAAAAAATCAGCTATATCAAAATTTCCCAAAATTCACTAAAATATCTTATCTGCCTCTATAATATAGAATTTTACATTAAAGATATTATATTTCATTTACAAATTTTAGTTTATGATGCTATACATTTCTATAATTCAGGGGGAAAAATTCTTCTCTTGTCTGTCTTTATCACTACAACTCCAATCTGGTGAGGGTTATAAAAGCAAAGAGGAGAAAAGAATCTCCTAGTTTTTCTTCATTTCCTCCCATTGAAAGGCAACTAAAAAATCAGTGTGAATCCCTGCTAAATATTATCCACAGCTGGTATATCTGCTTTGAGGCATCATTATTACACCAATCCATGTCAACCATATTTTCCCATAAGTTCACTACAAGGGATCCATTTAATTTGCTAGATCCTTTCTGTCATTTCTAATGACTTTGAAAGTGTACCAGGAGATCACACAGGTAACTTGCCATTCATTTTCATCTTGCTTTTGCTGCAGGACCAGCCTATTTTCTTTTGTGTTCATACATTAATTTGATGTCATCTTTTACAATTGTTCTCTCCAATGCTTTCATTTGTAAAGTTCTAGCCTGCTCATCCCATGAGCTATCATAATTCTTTGGGTTTTTCAGTTTTCTCAAAGTGATTTCATATTTATCATCTCATTTTCAATGCTCATGACCTCTTTGTGAATAGAGCAGGTATTAAGAACCATATTAGATATGAGGAAACTGAAGTCCCATATGAATTGGCCTTGCTCATAGTCACAAGTCACATTAACATAAGGTCTAGGACTAGAACTCTGGTCTCACAACTTCATAGTTCGTCTACAAAGGGAATTTCTAAAGGTAAAAGAAAAAATTATCCAAAGCTTCTCAACCCCCAAATCTTGATTATTAAAGGCTAGTTTGGTAGCATTTTGTATGTACAAGTTAAAGTTTTTTAGGTCTTCCTCTTCTTTCAAATTTAAGTTCATTTAAAGGTTAAGTATGTAGCTAAACTTTAAAATCTTTGAAAATATTAGACATAAGAATCATGCATTAGAATTAATCCAGAGCCTCATGCTTTTTAAATAATTTATTTCTGTACTATTAGAAGATGAGCAACATTCTCAGTCCTACATGGTAAAAGAATGTCTCAAGGGGTTTCCCTAGGTATGATACTTCAGAAGCCATCAAAGATGAAGCAGTAAAAGAGAAAAAGAAGAGGATTTGGAGTCAGAAACCTGGATTCATTTGCTGACTTTACCACTTAGTAGTTGTGACAACTCATGAATTTACTGCCCAATCTGGACTTCAGATTACTTATCTGTAAATTGAATGGGTTGATTTAGGTGACCTCTAGCTCTAAATCTATAGTCTTGTATCACATCATATATCATATTATATATATATA
>NW_025362269.1:0-6010 GCF_016433145.1 Gracilinanus agilis
AGAGAAAGATAAAATGTAATCGTGGAGAGAGATGAAGATGCTAAATGGAGAATCTATCACTGTCCTTTCTTTTTAAAGATGGTCCTGATAAAAATGTCTTCATTGTGAGGTTTGCTCCTATCAGATGTTCTAATGTGTGAATTTTATGTGATGGACAAGACTTTCAAGTATATTTAGGGCATCAAATATCAATGCAGTTATCTCATATGGCTCACAGGTTTGCCAGGTCATAAATCTTATTCATTCTTCAAGACCCAGCTGACTCAAGTCCTATTTTTCTGACTGCTACTACCCACCCACACTGCTTTTTTCTCTGATCCCTGAAACACAGCCATCTATACTGCCTGCTGGGTAGCTATTGGTTTTATTGGGTGCCTATTGGGTTTATTCTGCCTTGAATTGTCCTCTTATCATTTCATGTGTGATCCTCCTTAATGAGACTATAAGCCCCAATGGGGAAATGACTGTGTCAGTGGGGTCAGTAAGGAAGGATAGTCAAGCAACACATCTTTATTACCATGATTCCAAAGAACCGTGCTTCCCATTTCTGGACAAAGGGGCAAAGGACACAACATGCTAAATGAGAGGTGAATTTTCAGACATGAACAGGATGGAAATAGGTTTCACCTGACTGTACATATTTCTTACAACAGGTATTATGTTTCTTTTCCAATGAAGGAGACAGAATGGAGAAAATGTAAAATTTCATGAAATGAAAAAATGTTTAAAGCATTTACTATGTGCCAAGCACAGTGCAAAGTGCTATGGATAAAAATAAAGACAAAGACAGTCTCTGCCTACAAAGTAGGTGCTCACACTCTAATGGAAGAAACAGCATATAAATAAGCGGGAATATATAAGATATTCAGAGTAAAGGTAAGGTTATCCCAAAAAGAAAAGCACTAACAGCAAGGGAAACTAGAAAAAGCCTCCTCCTGAAAATGGGATTTGGCCTAAGTCTTAAAAAAGCCAAGGAAACAATAAGGTAGAAGTGAAAGCTTAGGTCAGTATTCTAGGAATGAAGTCACAGGTCAGCATTCCAAGCCTGTGGAAAGGCTTGGAGATACATTAGGACTGTGAGATGTATTGAGAAGAATGATCTAGCTGGCTGGCTTAGTGGTTAAAGCCAGGCCTAGAGGTAGATGGTCCTAGGTTCAAATATGGCCCCAGACACTTTCTAGCTAAGTGACCCTGGATAAGTCACTTAACCCCCATTGTCTAGCCCTTACCACCCTTCTGCCTTTGAACCAATATACAGTATTGATTCTAAGATGGAAGGCAAGATGAGGGGGGGGGGAGAGAGAGAGAGAGAGAGAGAGAGAGAGAGAGAGAGAGAGAGAGAGAGAGATTAGTTAGGAAATAGTCATTTTACTAGAGCTTTAAATATCAAAAAAGATTTATAAGAGACAGGAAATGGAGGATTATATTCAAGGAATAATGAGTAGAATATTGTAAGCTGGATCATAGATTGGGTAGAGGGCACTAAAATTTATGACTTGAAAGGTTAGAAGGGCCAATTTGCAATGAGATTTAAATGCCAAATGGATTGGACTTTATATATGACCTTGGAGGCAAGAGGGAACATTGGATTTTATTAAATCAGAGTAATTGGACCGATCTACTCTTCAGGAAAATCATATTGGCAGTTGAGTTGAGGATATCTCTCCCCAGAAGTAGGAAGAGAGAAGGCAGAGAGAATAATTAGAAGGCTATTGCAATAGTTTAGGCGAAAAGTAATTAGGGCCTGAGCCAGGGAGTTGGTTGTGTGAGAGGAGAGGAGAAATATACTATAGATGTGGAGATTATAGAAATAACAAGATTTGTCAACAGATAAGAATTGTGAAGTGAGGGAGAGTGAAGAGTCAAGGATGACACTAGTGAGTCTAGGTGACTGGGATAATGATGCTGGCCTAAACAGTAAAAAGGGTGAGTTTAGGAGAAGAGATAATAAGCTCTGACTTGGACATGTTCAATTTGAGAAGTTCAAAAGAGAGTTGGTAATATGAGAATGAAGCTTAGGAGTAAAACTAGGAATGGATTCATAGATCTAAGAATCCTCTGCATAAGGAATAATAATTGAATTCATGATGTCTGTTGAAATCACCAAGTGAGATAGTACAGAGAGAAGAAAAGGTCAAAAACAGAACCTTGAAGGACACCATCAACCATTGGACATGGCCTAAAAAAAGGATCAGAAAAAAATTAAAGACTGAAAATGAACAGTCAAACAGATAGGAAATTAATGAGAACATTTTTTTTAAAAAGCTAGAAAAGACAGAGTATCCAGGACTTTGTCAAATACTGCAAAGAAGTCAAGAAGGATGAAGATTGAGAAAAGATCATTAAGTGTGCCAGTTAAGAGAACAATGATAACTTTATAGAGAGTGATTTCAGTTGAATGATAAGGTCAGAAACCAGTTTTTAGAATGTTAAGAAACAAGTAAGAGGAGAACAAATTGAGACACCTGGAATAAATGGTTTTCTTAAGGTGTTTAGCCAAAAATATCTATTCCAAGATATAAGATGGTAGCTAGAGGAGATAGCAGGATCAAATAAGAATCTTAAGAACAAGGAAAACATGTGCATACCTCTAGGTAGTAGGGGAAGAACCAGTAGACAAGGATAGATTGAAGGGAAGAGAGAAAATGGGTTCAATGACAAGGACAACCCACTGAAAAAGACATGAAGATTCAGGGTGCAATAGAATTCTTGTCTTTGGCAAGGTACACCACCAGCCCATCGACAAAACCAGAATGAAGCAGACAGTCAAGGAAGATGGCTGTGTGATGAAAATGGTAAAGGTAGAAGATAGATTTCTTAGCAAATAGCCTCATTTGGGGGAGGAAGGATAAAGTAAAAGGTGAGGTCCCCAGCAGAGAGGGGAATGGGAACAATGCCAAGAAAGAGTTAAGAAGAAACAATAAGCTTTGTCACAGCTTCTGTAGATAACAGGATAGAAAATCAATTCAAGATGAGTAGAAGATTGCCTTGCAGCAGTAAGGGCCCAGCTCAAATTAAATCCAAACAACAAAATCTCATTATTTCTTCTTGCTCTCTCCAGCATATGAACAGAACTAAAAGTAGATTGGGGATGGGGGTGGGGAGAAGTGAGGGCAGCAAGGTGGCTCTGTGAATTGAGAACCAAGCCTAGAGATGGGAGATCCTGGGTTCAAATTGGGCCTTGGGCCTCAGACACTTCCTAGCTGTGTGATCTTGGTCAAGTCCCTTAACCCCCATTGCCTGGCGCTTTCCACTCTTCTGCCTTAAAACCAAGACATAGTATTGATTCTAAAACTGAAGAGAAGGGTTTTTTCAAAAAAGTAGATGGTGAGAGTCCAAATCTAAATTTGAAGAGTGGTAAAGTGATAGGACAAGTGCCAAGACTCCAGTAGAGTGTATTACAGAGTTGAGTTGGTTTATCAAAAGACCGATAGAGGGATTGAATGAATTATCTAATTTAAAGGTAATGGGATAAAGGCAACTAGGTGGCATAGCAGATAGAATGTTGAATCTGTAAACAGGAAGATCTAAATTCAAATTAATCCTCAGATAATTACTCACTCTGAGACCCAAGGCAAGTTATTTAACCTCTGCCTCAGTTCCTCAACTACAAAATGTGAATAATAATAGCACCTTCTTTCTAGAGTTGTTGTGAGGACCAAATGAAATATTTCTAAAACACTTTGCAAACCCCAATGTAATATATAAATATTAGCTATTGTTTTTATCATCATCAACATAACAAATATATGGAGGAAACAAATGTCATGGTAAGGATGAAGAGCAGGATTAGGGGATGTAAGTAAAATAGAAAGATGAACTGATAAAAAATGATGCTTTAGGAAGCAATAGGAAACTTAGAGTTCATAAACATATAGGTGGAAAACCAATGGGTAATTTCAAGAACAATGGGATAAACTATCAGTATATAGCTGAAGTAGAGTGGAGGAATATGTCATGGAAACTGAGTTAGATTGGAGAACTGAAGCATTTAAGTATTTGAAGGAGCATCAATATATATGCTGAAGACTCTTAGTATTAAGACAAGAATTGGAGTGAAGAGAAAAACCGAGCCAGGTGCTGAGCAAATGCTGGCATCTCCCCTTACAAAATATTTTTGACAAATTTGGATTATCCTATCTACACTCTATAACTTGAGTTTGTTGAGGCAGGGTTAATCTCCATCAGTAAAGAAACCCCCTAAAATATAGGAGCTTTTTAGTGTCTCCCCCACCTGGTTTGTAACTTAAGCTGTAACTATACTCTTAGAAAGTTATCAAGGATACTGAAAATATAGGATAAAAATACATATAAATAAAGTAATCTAAAAAATAGGATAAAAAAAATAGGACCTGCCCATAGTCGACTAGTATTGGTAATATCCACCTCTTCCTGACTGTAAATCCAGTCCTCTCTCCACTATGCCATACTGCTTCAAGGCAAGAGGTCTATATCACTAATCCCAGATATCTCCAGTGATCCAGTGTACATCAATAAACCATTTAACCTACCTGAGTTACCATTTCACTGCTGGTAGAAAGGAATAATTATATTTGAAAGCTAATTATCGACAGAAATACATAGGGATTAAGAGTCCTAACATGTCTTTACATATTGGTTGGGGAGGGTCATAGACCATGAGCCAATGGTATAAAGTATTATAAGTTGTGCATTACTGAGGAAGACGTCAATTAGTATATCAAAACTTCTTTCTCTAAGTTAGAGAGATCCTATCATCAGTTTATTAATTTCCCAATAAAGTAAATTGAGTTCCTTCATTTTAATTAAAATTTAGTTCACTGTTAGGCTATTACTGACAAAATTGTTACACACTCCATCATTTTATAGGTAAGAATAAAATATATGAGTTTACCTTCAACCAAGATATACTCCACTTTAGTAATAGAATATTATCTAATTTTTTCAGTCATATTTCCTCAGAGACAGTTTAATTGGCAAAGCAACTGAGTTGAAGAGGGAAAGTCATGCCATTTTCTTGATAGACCTACCAAGAGTGAGTAGTAAGCAGTTATACCATTTTTTAACCATTTTGTGAGACTGAAGAATGAAATCTTTCTGAAAGATAAAATGCGTCAAGAAGGAAAATGGGACACATTTCGCAGAATGTTGTAGACATGAAAACACATAGAGGCTATCTTGGCTTCTCTTTCCTTATAGGGTGGCCATTTTCTGATTTAGGTAATAGATTCCCTTTAACCTATGATTCTTTTTTAAGGCTTTCATATAAGGATCCTGATCTAAGGTTCTTCAGTCAGGTTCCCTTTTACAATTTTTACTGACTTTGCTCTCATACCAAGACATTATCCATTTAAAAGATGTAGATAAGTCCACTTGAGAATTTTGAAGGCTCCATACTAGTATCTTATCTAACCTTCTCTGCTAATAATTGTCCAGTTGACAGGAAAGAAATATATCTGTTTGGGAAAGAGATCAGAAGCCTGACACATAACCATTCTGTAATAGTGAGGAGGAGACTTTAGTTTCTCTCTGCCATAATCAAAGCAATTAAAAATGTTTCAAATGCCTTAATAAGAATTTTAGCCCATGAAAAGCAGAGGAACCAGCAAAGGGAGAAATTCAGTCATAGATCTGATTCTTATCAAGAATGAGGAACTGAGTGTAAGAATGGAAATGATAAGAACTTTTAAGGGCACTGACTACTTGGTATTAAAATACATGATGGAGGACAAGATCAGGCACAGTCTGATATGCAGACAATGAGAAAGCATATTTCAAACAATTCAAGGAAAGGGTAAATAGACTCCTGTGATAAAAGTTCTAAAAATAATGCCATCTAAGAAGGAGTGGGAATAGGAGTGTGCTGTATTGAGTCCAAAACAGCTCTTGAGTGGATTATTAAATTTTCAGTGTCATCATTAACAACTAATCAGCAAACACTACAAATCAAGGTTTGGTTTATTCTTTATTGATTGTCTAGACCTAAGACAGAGGGGAAGAAGGAAGGAAGGAAGGAAGGAAGGAAGGAAGG
>NW_025362270.1:0-2691 GCF_016433145.1 Gracilinanus agilis
TTCACACGCACGCACCTCTTCTATAATAAAGGGTCCTAGAGAGAGGGACGGTTGAGAGACAGGGGAGTTCCCTGTTGGGTCCATGAAGTGAAGGGAAAGAAGGAAAATTTAGATTCATTTTAAGGAAGAGCCGCCTGACTTAGAGAACGATCAGAATTCTAAACGGTATGTGGGGTGGCGAGTAAAGGGGGACACAAAGAGCAAAGTCTAGGAATTAGGAGATCTAAGTGCCAGTCCTAGCTCAAGCTCCGTTTTAATGGGTGGCCTTGGGAAATATAAACTCTGGGTATATAAAACGAGGGATTGGCCCAATTGACAAATGGTTAAAGGATATGAACAAGCAATTTTCAGATGAAGAAATCAAAGTCATCAATAATTATATGAAAAAATGGTCTAAAGCTCTCTTGATTAGAGGAATGCAAGTTAAAACAACGCTGAGGTACCGCCTCACACCTATCAGATTGGCCAATATGACAGTAAAGGAAAATGACGAATGTTGGAGGGGATGTGGCAAAATTGGGGCACTGATACATCATTGGTGGAGCTGTGAACTGATCCAACCATTCTGGGGGGCAATTTGGGATTATGCCCAAAGGGTTATAAAACTGTGCATACCCTTTGATTCAGTAATGCCACCACTTGGGTCTGTATCCCAAAGAAATTTTTTTGAAAGGGGAAAGGACCTACTTGTACAAAAATATTTCTAGCAGCTCTTTTTGTGGTGGCAAAGAATTAGAAATTGAAGGATGTCCTTCTGTTGGGGAATAGCTGAGCAAATTGTGGTCCATGTTGGTGATGGAATACTATTATGTTGTAAGGAATGATAAGCAGGATGATTTCAGAAAAAGCTGGAAAGAGCTGCATGAACTGATGCAGAGTGAAATAAGCAGAACCGGGAGAGCACTGTACACAGTAACAGCAATATTGTACAATAATCAACTGTGAAAATTTGGCTACTCTCAGCAATGCAATGATCTGGGACAATCCTGAAAGACTTATGACGGGGAATGCAGTCTACCAGAGAAAGAACTGTTGGAGTCGTCTTTCACATCAGTGTATTGTTGGTTTTATTTAGGGTTTTGGGCTATGTATGATTTTGATCTTATAACAATGACCAATATGGAAGTGGGTTTTGCATGACAATAAAAAATGAAAAAAAAATAATTAAAAGAAATAAAAGACAATAAGGGGGGGGGGTGGATTCACTGGTCTCTTCCCTCCCAGCTCTGATATTCTGTGTTCTAAGATCACTTCCAACCCTGGTATTATTATTATTACTCTATTAGATAAATTCTGGTAAATGATAAATTTACAGCACCAAAAATCAGACCTGCAGGAATTCAAACAAGGACAAAATCAATGTGGAATAGAAGGAGAAGGGAAGGCTTCATGGAGAAGGTGAGACTTAAGTTACATCCTGAAAGTTTAAGGAGGGAATATTGCAAGAAGGAAGAACAGCATAAGGGAAGGTATTAAAGTAGAAACAAGTCTGGAATGTACTTAGGAGCAATGAGGGGGCCATCCTGACAGCAGTGAGGAAGAGATTAGTGATCTGAGGTGACGCACAGGATTTGAGAGATCCCAGAGCACAGATGGCATGGTTGTGTCCAAATCACCTTAAGGTGCTACCTAGAAACTTCTGGCAGTTACCTGCTAGGTAGCTCTGCTCCTTATAGAATGCGCCCTGGTGGAAATGTGCTGTAAACCTGGAAGAGAGCTTAGAACCCAGAATATAAGAGCTAGAACAGAGAAGGTCAGGGCTGGGAGGGCCTGTGGAACCCAGTATATAAGAGCCATAAGGAACTTCAATACAGAGTGTCAGAACTTAAGAAACCATCTTGAGCTGCCTCATTTAACAGATGCTGAAATTCATTTCAATTAAACATACCTCTATTAGGGGCCTCTTATGTGTAAAGCACTAAGGTGCCAAAAATAGACACAGAATAGCTGTTCCATTCTCCTGGGGATGGGGGACAAGCTAGGAGACATCAGATAAACAAGCCACTTTTAAAAAGGTAAATCGAGGTGAGAGAAAGCACAAAAGCATTTTTAACTGGGGGTAGGAAAGGGAATCATGGAAGGCTTCAAGGAAAAGGAGGCCCATGAGCTGTGTTTTAGAGTAAATAGAAATTCTAAGAGGAAGGTGGGCATTTCAAGCATGAGAAACAGTTTGTACCTGGAACCAAGCCCTATGACCAGCTAGGAAGGGGATTTGACTAGAATAGAGAGTGCATGGAAAAGAGGAACACAAAATAACTCTGCCAAGGTAAGAAGGAACCAGCCTGTGGAGAGCTTTCAATGCTAAGCTAAGGAACTTGTATCTTATACTAAGGGCAATAGGAAGTCACTGAGAATTTTTAAGGAAGGGTCAAAACATAAACAGACTCATAAAGCATGAGAAAACTATTTGGCAGCTGCATTAAAGATAGAATAGAGAAAAGTGAGGCTCAAAGCAAAGAGACTAATTGGAAATTATTAATAATAATAATGGCTGGCATTTATATATAGTGATTACTGTGTTCCAGACACTATACCAAGAGCCTTAAAAATATTATTCCATTTGGACAGAGTGCTCTAGGTCAATAGTTCCAAAAGAGTTGTCTGGAAATCCCTGGGAGTCCCAGAGACCCTTTCATGGGGTCCTTGGAGATCAAATCTAATTTCATTATAATACTAAAATAGTTAAATTTA
>NW_025362271.1:0-1013 GCF_016433145.1 Gracilinanus agilis
AAGAGTACATATATTCTGAAAGAGAAACTTACCAGCACCTCTGAGTTGTATATGATATATAATATATATAAAAGCTTTATAAATATAATACACATATATAAAAGTATACCAAACAAGAGGGTTTTTTTTGCAGAAAAAATTCATATCAACTTTCTCTGACCAATGGTTTGTCATAATTTACATGTTCTGATTTAAATTAAATCCATCTTGATTACAATACTTTAGTAGCCGATAGCTCTCATTTAGAACACACTTTAAGGTTTGGAGTATAAAGTAACTGGTACAATTACTGTTGTTCCCATTTTAAGGATAAATAAACCAAAGCTGAAGAAGCTGGGATATCCCACCTTTGTAGGGTCAGAGTGGGAACTATCCATATCTTTATGACTTCAGGACCTGTTCTCTTTCCTCTACCATATGCTGTGGTCCCTGACAATATCTACAGTGGGGAAAAAAAAAAAAAAGGCTATACAATCCTTAAATACAGACGGAACTTTACTATTATTTTAAAAATGCATATTCCACTAAAAAATGCATTCAAATTTTTCCTAATGAACGTTAGCAGCATTTTCCTTCCAGTTCAAGGTAAAATGCATTTGGAAGGGCACTATGGCTCCTCAGAATTGAAAGCACTGGAAAGTTTTCCTCCTCCCCTCCATTAAAAACAACTTTTCCGTTTAAAAAAAATGCTTAATTCAGAGAAAACCAATCAGAATCATTAAAGCACCGATGATATGAGATGAAAGTCAGCCTTTCCCCAAGTTAAACCTTCAAAGAAAGCCAGAAACAAACAACTTCAGGCATGCTCTAGAGAACAATTCCCATTCCCACAAAGGGCTGAAGACAAAACTATCCATTCTGAGAGCGTGCAGCTTTTCCAACCACCAGGCCAGTGCAATTTACAAGAGTCCCAATTAAATCTGGATTGCTCAGCCCTTTCAGGGGTCTCGAACTCCGGGTGGCCACTCGCCCTGAGGGAATTTTGCATTCTTTCCAGTATTTCTACTGCCAGA
>NW_025362272.1:0-4922 GCF_016433145.1 Gracilinanus agilis
TATATATATATATATAACCTTCCTCCATTACAACTACTGACCTCCCTGGCTTCCTTTAAGTACGGAATACAAGCCCACCTTCCACAATCCTTCTAAATTCCAGTGCTTTCCTTTTCTTCATTATTTTCTATTTAACCTGGATAGAGCTTACTTGTATATATTTGTTAGCATGTGTCTCCCCTATTAGATTGTGAGTTCCTTGAGGGCAGGGACTGCCTTTTGACTCTTTTTGTCCGAGGGCTTACCATAGTGCCTGGCACATAGTAGGTGCTTAATAAATTTTACTGAATTGAAGAAGCAAATCCAGGATGTGAGCCCAGTTCATCTGACTAAACCCGGAGTTCTTTCCATTGCAACCTACCATCTCCCTAGGATGGGAAACTCAGTGGCTCCTCTTCTGACTTGATGGCCCGGGCTCTCTAATTCCTGCCTCAGAGAAATCTAAGAACTGACTCACACTTGGGGCACTTGGCTTTGCCATGAAATGAATGTGACTTTCAGTCAATATACTGAGTGTATGTTCATTCATTAGAAATTCAGGATTACACATACATATACTCCCATATAGATGTATAGGTATGTATATACTTGCCTCAGTTTTCTCATCTATCCAATGATTTAGAGAAGGAAATGGCAAACCACTCCAGTGTCCTTGTCAAGAAAGCCCCAAACGGAGTCACAGTTGTCCATGACTAAAAACGACTAAATCACACAAAAGCCTAACTGCTCTAGGCCTGGAGTCATAGATGGAGTAGATGGAGGGAAGGAAGAAGTAGTAATAACAATAATAATAATAGCTAACATTTATATAGGATTTACTTTGTACTGGGGACTAAACTAAGCATGTCACAATTATTACTGCAATTGATCCCTGAGAGGTAGGTGCGATAATTATTCCAATTTTACACTTGAGGAAATAGAGACAAACAGTGTTAAGTAACTTGCCTATCTGTAATCACACAGCGTAAGTGTCTGGGGCTGGATTTTTTTTTCCAATTTTTATTTTGAATATTTCCCCCTAGTTACATATTTCATGTTCTTTCCCTCTCCCCCAACTCCCCCTATCCCCCCTTAGCCTACGCACAATTCCACTGGGTTTTACTTGTATCATTGATCAAGACCTAATTCCCTATTATTGATAGTTGGACTAGAGTTATCGTTTAGTGTCTATATCTGGGGCTGGATTTGAATTCAGGTCTTCCTGACTCTACACCAAGTATGCCATTGATGTCAACTTGAAATCTGAAGACCCCAATTTTGCCCCTGTCCCCTGAGAACTCATCCCGAGGGAAGTCCCTGACTTACCTATTTCAGACTGAACAATAGACCTTAATACTTGATGAGCCCAGCTTAGGTGGGGCTAGCAGATCTAATCAAATATTAAGTACTCTTTTAGACTTAGAAGTTTCCCCCATTGTATCAGAAGCCCATTCCCAAGAACACCAACATCCTTTTATTGTCCACTTCCTGACACCCCAGCCTCTAGCTACAACCTCTTTCCCAAGCCTGCTTACAGCCTGTCAGTGTATGTCTGATGCCCTGAATTCCCCCAAAGGTATATAAGATTCCAATGTTCTATTGTTTCTTTGGAGAATCATCTGGCATGGTGCATTCTCCCAGAGATACTGTCCCCAGAGCCCCAGGGTTTTGACTCTGTGTAGTATCTTGGCAGCTGGCTCTGTGATAGTGGCTGATTATATTGGACCTATCTCTTTCCTGTTTATTATTTGGTTTTATCTGACTACTTTAGTAGTTCTGTGTTTTTTCCAAGTTGACAGTGACAAGCCCTGGCAATTTATTGGTTATGTGGGGTGAGTGGAAGTTAGGAGTCAAAGAGGAGTCTAAGGTTATTAGCCTGGGTGACAAGGAGAATGATGGTACCTTGACAGTGATAGGGAAGACATTGTGAGTTTGGACATCTATATAAAATGTCCAAAAGATAGTGAGACTGGGGCTCAGGAGAGAGACTAGGGCTGCATATAGAGATCTGAGAACATCTTCATTGAGAGAATAATGGAATTCATGAGACCTAGATTATGCAAAGACAAGCTACTCTAGGCCTGGAGTAGCTTTAAAGATGATGATGATTGGTGAGGTTTATAAAGAGCTATTGGGTTACAAAGCACATTCTCCTTCCCCTCAGCAGCACTTCAAATCTGGAAAATATTGTTATCCCCACCTTAATGAGGGAGAAACTGAGTTCTGATTGAAGAAGAGAAATAACTTGTCCAAGGTATCACAGCAGTAGCTCTACAGCTAGTTTCTTTCTATGACACAACAGAGCTCATTATAATTGTCCTGTTGGGCTTAGACCAGTGGCATGGGTAGACTCTGGGTAGTGTAATGAAGTCGATGGCCAAGCTCCCATTCCTTCTTACTCATCATAAATTTCTATTCTATTCCCTAAATTACTTCATTACAGTAGGCTAAAAAAAGCTCCAGTTGCTTCTTTTTGCCTTTAGGATATGGCATAATATAAATTAGTTTATTTGGCATTCAAAGTCCTTTATAATCTATCTATAGCCCTCCTCAGCTTCTCACGTATCATTCCCCTTGTCCTTTTGTGTCCAGTGAAACTGGCCTCCTTATTCCCATCTTCTACTTCTACGTTTTCATACAAGCTGTCCCCAGGCTTGAGATACTCTCTCATCCCACTTCTGCCTCTTAGAATTCCCAGTTTCCTGTAAGGCTCAGTTCAAGTACCACCTGCTATGGGAGGGGAAAAGAATAAGCATTTATTAAGCGCCTATCATGTACCAGATACTGTACTCCTCAAATCCTGTCCATTCATTTAACCTCTGTAAACAGTTTTCTCATCATCCGCTAAACAGGGGATAATAATAGCGCCTACCTTCTATGGCTATCCTGAGGATCAAATGGAAATAATGTGCAATAATAATACTAGCTACATTTATATAGTAGCATCTACTATGTGCCAGGTTGTGCTAAGCCCTTTGCAAATATCTCATTAGATCCTGACAACAGCCTTGTAAGGGAGGTGCTATTGTGTGAATTGAACATAAATCTATAGCCCTCTTCCCTTTCCAAAAGGCAAGTATGGAAAATCCATTGTGGTCTGACCCCTACCCTTTGGCTGGGGTATAAAGCTGAGGCTTTACTGTATAAGGAGAAGTCTTTGACTCTCTCGCATCTTGGAAGATGCTTATCTCTTCTTTCACATGACTCCTGGAGTCCAGAAGACTGGCCTCTGACCCCGACTGGGATCAAGTCTGTCCAACCAGGAAGACCCAGAAAAAGTGGCTTCACCATGGTTAAAAGTTATGGATGAAGGAAGTTTGCTCTCTCTTGGCAACGAAGCAGCCATAGGGGACATATGGTGAGCGGCAAACTCAGGATAGGAAGGCCATGTAATTATGTGCCTTTTCTCTCTCCAACCTTCACTATTTAATAAATAATTATAAATTAATATCCAATCCCCAGAGAAATTTTATCTTAACACTATTATCTCCATTTTGCAATTCAGGAGACAGACTTTTCCAAGGTCACACAAATAGTGTTTGATGCCAGACTTGATCTCATCTTCCTTCCTTATTCTAGTCCCAGCACTCTATTCACTGTTTTGCAAACCTTAAACCTTAAATAAATTGAGGGTAACTGTCAGGCTCAAATTTGTTGGTGAGTTGGGAAGATGTCTACCCTAAACAAGTGAAGACTTCCCCTGGTGGAATGGGGAACAATTTGTTCCAGAGGCCACAAAGGTGGCTAAAGTGGGCACTGTGGAGCACTTAGAGCTTGGTCAGTTATCAAAGAGGCCAAGGTCATCCACTGCATCCTGGTCATGACTAGTCATCTTGACTTTTGTCCTGCCACTGTACTTTTGAGAACTCAGGAAGAGAGAGTAGGGCTGAAGACTTTGTGCAACTCTGTCTCACTTAAATCCAGTTCACAGGCAAGTCAAGGCCTCAGCCATGATGACACCAGTCCTCTTTGAGAAAGAAGGAAAAACAGCCACAACAACATTTTGTGTTCTTCCTCTCCCTCTCTGTCTTCCTCTTCCTCTTTCCATTTATTCTCCTCTTCCTTCTTCCTTTCCTCTCTTCTTCCCTCTTTTTTGCCTTCTTATGATTATTACTGAGATATGGTCTGTATTTAGATTATTATGGTATGGCATAATTTTATCAAAATCTTGGAAATTGCTATATATATCTTAGAAAAATCTGTGATACCTTGAAGCAAAATTTTTAAAAAAATGATACAAATGTATTAGACTTTTTTTCTTCTTTTAAACTTCTTAACTGCTTAAGGGAACAATAAGAAAAAATTAATTGGGCATTCTCCTGATCATACAGCTTCATTCCCCAGAAGACTGCTCACTAGAGGGTGTAAGGTTTTTTGTTATGTTTCTGTGCTATCATCAAAAATTCTGCTCTCCTGGGCAAATGTGATTACATTTAAAGCATCCCGGTTTATAGTCCGAATAAAAAAAGCTCCTTTTAATTAAGAAAGAGTCACAAGGATGTTCCCTCTGGGCACTTTGAGAAAGAGCTTATCTCATCCCACAAAAGCAACCAGGCTTTACACCAATGGTAATGTATACAAGAATCTTGCTTTTGATACAGGATTCTGTTTTGGGGGGTTGGGAGGTCAGGAGGTAGATGTGGGCTCTCTTGATTCTCCATGGTATACCCTGGTCCTATCATGGTGAACAGTTGTTTCCCCATCTGGAAGGCTCTACCCTTGTGGTACAATGCATACCTGTCAACAAAAATTTGGCATTGAAAGCCCTGGGCAACCTGGATTCATCCTATAAAAGATGTTGTTCCTTGTCAATAGCATCCCATTTTCTACCTCCATATCTTTGTCCACGTTGTCCTCTATACCTGGAATATTCTCCTCTCTCTTCTTTGCCTCTTAAATCCAAGCTTAGCTTAATTGTGTCCTTTCTTTCTTTCCTTCTTTCC
>NW_025362273.1:0-5587 GCF_016433145.1 Gracilinanus agilis
TTTTTTTTCTTCGTATTCCTGGTGCCCATAATATGGCCTGGTACATAGAAGTTGATTCATAGAGCTAATTATTTGATCTCTTGGAAGAGTAAGATAGTCTATAAAAAGCATTTTATAAATGATTATGGAATGAATGAATGAATGAATGTAATGAATTTCAGGTTGTTCTATCAGAGTCATTTAGCACTAGAGCTTCAAAAATGCCTTTTACTCTGTGTTAAAGTCTTATTGAAGAAATAACACTGAGAATACTGGAGAACAGGAAACACTGCAAAGCTCTGAACAGACATGAATTGTAGTCTAGACCTCTTCACAGCCTACCAGTTCAGGAAGTATATTGGCCTTATTTTGATTATAAAAGGAGTGCTTGGTCCAAAGGAATTATAAATAGAACTAAGGAGCATCTTTGAGCTAAAAATTAAAAAAAAAAGACCTCTCCAATTTTGCAATTGAGATAAAAGGTGGTTTGGGATTCTGGAAGATTCTCTCATTTTCTATTGTTAAACTCTATTCTCTTTTACATTTTTTTTACTTTACTATTTTATCCCTTTAGCTAAGTGGTTTCCAAACTTTTTTGGCCTACTGCCCCCATTCCAAAAAAAATATTACTTAGACCCCCTGGAAATTATTATTTTTTTTTATTTTAATAGCAATTAATAGGAAAGATAAATGCACCTGTGGCCATCACCATCTCCCTGGATCGCTGCAGCACCCACCAGGGGGTGGTAGCGTCCCCTTTGGGAATCACTGCTCTAGGCTATGCAAAGCCATGCCCCAATGTGCCCTTGAATGAAAGTGGTCTCTAATTGAGCAGGTTATGAGTATATTTAGGTCAAGCCATTCAATGTCTCAATCCATACTTGGTAAAACAAATAGATCTTTACAATGAGGATTTCAAGATATTGCTCATTTTTTCAGAAAGATGCATAAGAGATAGATGTTTATATTGACAAAAACCTGTGCCTACTCTGCTTTTGATGCATGCTAACACAAGTATAGACACATGTATTTATGCATGTATGCATGTATGTACAATCTCATAGAGAAGGAGATAGAGAAACTATGCTGCTTGTGTTGATCCAAACCTTGGCTCATTGGTGGAAGCCCTTTTCACTGGTAGTACTTGGAACACTACCTGGTACAGCCTAGATTTGCTAGCAAAGATGGATGTGCCACCTAGATGGATCAAGAAGGCTGCTCTGATGTGCACTGAAGATCATTAAGAGAATCTTTTACTATTCGGTTATTCCTGGGTCCATTTTTGCCCCTGTTTTGTTGTTGTTGTTGTCATCGTAGTCCTATGGCTGAGATGAATTTCCTTTAAAGATGACTGATACCACTTGTGACACTTCTGTATTCTGTGAAGACCTTGACTACCTAAATCATAACAAGGCATTTTGTGCAGCTGCCAAAAGTTAGATTCAGCATTGATTAGGCTGGGGCTCCAACTTAACCTATTTATTAAGATGGTCAGGGGAAACTCCCTTTTCTTAACTTCAGTCTCCTTATCTGGTCAGGAAGGATTATAAATAATGCTGTGCAACCTCTCTGTGGGGTTATTGTCAAGATAGAGCTTTCTAGGGGGCAGCTGGGTGCCTCAATGGATTAAGAGCCAGGCTGGGAGATCCTAGGATTAAATCTGGGGTCTGGCACTTCCTGGCTGTATGACCCTGGGCAAGTTATTTGGCGGGGAAGGGGGAGAATTACCTAACCTTCATTGCTCTTCTGCCTTGGAACCAATCTATTATATTGATTCTAAAATGGAAGGTAATTTTTTTTTTTAAAAAAAAGAGCTTTCTAAACCTAAAAGTGATAAAGAAGGGTTAAGTTGTATTATTCCTTGCCAAATACTTAGGTGGTACATTGGATAGCGCCATGGACTTGAATTAGGAACTAAGGAAGATTTGAGTTCAGCTCCCCACTTCTGTCGACATAGAATCTGGAAACCCCCAGTTTATTTAGCTTAAAGGTGAAGGGCCCAGGTTTAACCTTGACCCATGAGTGTTCCTCCCTCAGGGAGAATCTAACTTCACTAGTCTCAGACTAACAATAGACCTTATTTTGAGCTTGAAGTGGGGATGATCAGTCCCATTAGGGCCAAGCCCAAACCTAGTGACTCTTCTTGTCTCTAAAAGCTTCTCCTGGTATCCACACCTTCCTTTGGAAGATCTAATTCAGGACCTTCAGTTTATGAGACTGAGGAGCTGCCTACTGCACCAAAGAGAGGCTAGATTTGGCCTTGGCCCTCATGGGAATCATCATCCTCACTCAAGCTCAAAATAATGTCTTTTGTTAGTCTGAGACTAGTGAAGTTGGACTCTCCCTGAGGGAGGAACACTCATGGGACAAGGTCAAACTTGGGGCTCTCACCTTTAAGCTAACTAAACTGCAGTTCATTAAGTCTTTCTAGGCTACAAGTTTGGCAGCTTCTAGATTACATGTCTATGGGTCTTTATTGACTTAGTGACTATATGAGTGACTTTAAACCTTTTAAGTTTCAGTTCCCTCATTTGAAATATAGTCCTAAACATGGCACCTCATTCTTGGGGTCATCATAAGGATCACATGAGATGATAGGCAAAGTGACTTACATATCTTAAAGTACTATATAAATACTATTGTTACTTCTTAAGTGTGAGTAATAATATTTGTAACGTTTACTTAATAGAACACTTATTGGTATCGTACAAGTGAATGTGTGGAAAAGACAAACATGAAGCTCCTTCTAAACTTGTGCTTTTTTATTATTATGTTTTAAGTAACATAATTTCAAGAAGTCAAAGAATCTCCAAGTTTAGATTTCTGAGGAAATTAATATTGATTTATATAATTTAAAAATTAACATTTCTCTGAGAATCTGTCCATTTCCTCAGACCTCACTTCTGAGGGGCAAGAAGTCTCTGAAGGACATAATTGAGTAAGATGTTTACCCCAAGAAATCTAGCTAGGCAGGCCCATTACTTCTGTTTTACACCATAACAGACATCAGCTTAAGCTAAGGCTGTCCCAAAGGGTTGAATGTTGTGTCCTTGCTTCCTGATAAAAGTCTGGGGTGACCAAGGAAGACAAAGGCAGTGAAAAGCTGACTAGGACAGTTTATGTTGTCTTCTAGCCAAGATTGTAGAGGCAGCTGGATCTCTGGGGGCAGCTAGTATTCCTTGAATATCAGAGAAAGGTGTGATGAACAACATCTAAAAGGCTGTCTATGTTCCTTGAAGATTAGTCTTGTTCTACCCAATGATAAAGTGTTTTGGAAGAACTGAGAACTACAACCCACCTCTTCATTAAAATGCGTGCTAATAAAGATTGGATTGCTTATGTTTGCAAGAGGAGGTCTGATGGATGCATTGGCAGGCTAATAAGAAAGAGAATGCAACCAGGTTGTAAAAGTCCTTTAAGTCCATGCTCCAGTCTTTTTGTCAAAAATGGAGGCAGAGGGGCAGCTGGGTAGATCAGTAGATTGAGAGCCAAGACTAACTAGGTTTAAATCTGGCCTCCAAACTTCCTAGGCAAGTCACTTAATTCCTATTGCCCAGCCCTTACAGCTCTTCTGCCTTGGAACCAATACACAGATAAGGATGTGTTTTTTGTTTTTATTGTCTATTTTTGTTTTTTTAATGGATACAGATCAGAAGACACCTTTATTAAAATTTTTGTAAACCCTTACCTTCTGTCTTAGAGCAGATACTGTGTATTGGCTCCAAGGCGGAAGAGTGGTAATGGTGGGCAATGGGGGTTAAGTGACTTGCCCAGGGTCACACAGCTAGGGAGTGGCTGAGGTCAGGTTTGAACCTAGGACCTCCCTTCTCTAGGCCTGGCTCTCAATCCACTGAGCCACCCAGCTGGCCCCCTTATTCATATTTTGATGCCCATTTAATAAAAGTTTTCATTTTCCCTTTGTTAAATTCCTCTGATGACATTTATCATTCTATTTATTTATTTATTGCATGTGTGAAATGCACATTTTACCTGATGGTGGTACAGTTCCATGGAAATAAACGATATTTAATAAATGCTGAGAACTGATTAATTCTTTTACTGCATAAAACTGAATGGGAAACAATTTGAATAAGTGTTCAAGTATGACCATCCAACCCAATCCAAAAAATCTTTTTAAAGTACCTTTATGGGACTGGGCAATGTGCCACAGAAACAAATGTAGAGAAAAAAAGCATGTCAAAAACTCTTCCCTCACTTCATTGAGCTCCCATTCTCTAACTTAGACAAGCACAACAAATGCATCTTGAACTGTCTCCAGAACAGACAAGGCAAGAAGATATCAAGCTAGATGGTAATTGGGAAATTATGCAGTGACTTTAATGATCCAAGGCTGTTTGCCACTATAATATTCTTTAACTATAACATGAATATTCTGTTGTTGATGCAATAGGTCTCAGAATCAGGAAACATTGTGATCACTAAAGAATGACAATGAGAAAACCTATACTCTCTCTCTCTCTCTCTCTCTCTCTCTCTCTCTCTCTCTCTCTCTCTCTCCATATATATACACACACACATATATATGTATGTATATATTTGCTTATTTATAATGGGTGAGAAATACTGTATAATATTTTACAACAGTAAAATATGGAATGCCAAGTAAAGATCAGAAAATATGGAGCTAAGAGATAAGAAGTCTAATCCGTCTTCTGATGCATTATCAGTGTATGACCATGGGTAAGGCTAACTCAGATTTCAGTTTCCTCATTTGTACCAAATCATAATACTTCCTCTAATGACCTTACAGGGCTATTACAAGGAAAGAACCTTAGAAGCAAACCTTACAGCACTATGTATGTGTGACCTACTTTGACCACGGGAATGGATTATGTTGATTTTATTTGCTAAAGCCTCCTAAGTGGGTTTATCTTGGGCAATTATTAAAATTAATTTGAATTCCCTGGTTGTGGAGGTGGAAAGGGAAAAGAAAACCTGCCTGGAATTAAGAAGTAGTTATAGACAAACCATAACTTAAGGAAATCACATTGGAAAAATGAAGCAGAGAATCGCTTTCCTGAATTTGTTCCGGTCTCTTAATTTCTCGATGAGGTAGAACCTAAGTTAAGCTAGATGATGAAGAGAAATGAATCCTTCAAGTGTTTTCCAGGGGCCAAAAGCATGCTAAAATCATCAAAAATTTTTCTTTTGAACCAAAGGGTCTTGGTTCATATACCTAGTTGGCTGCCCTACTCCATGTTGGATTTTGGGTTAGTCTTTTATCCACTCTACATCTTAGTTGTTGTTGGTCCCCCCGCCCAAGCCTTTTTTTTTTCCTTCTGTAAAACAAATAGGTTGAACTAGATGTCATCCGAAGTACATTTAGTCTAAGAAGATGGCCATGTGTGAAAATGCTGGGCCACTGACTCTGGTTTCCTAAGCTCATTACTGACGTTTGCATTTTTTAAATTCTCTTCTTTTCTATCACTTAGTCTGAAACAGATGGCTCTCTTATCCTCCCAACAAAAATAATAACAATGAGAATTAATATCAACCGTTAGAATTTATATAGAATATTAAGGCTAGTAAAATACTTTAAATATATTGTTTGATTGAGGATAATCCTATGAGATATGTTTTATTATTA
>NW_025362274.1:0-4318 GCF_016433145.1 Gracilinanus agilis
GACCAAGTAGATTCCTGTATTAGAGGAAAACAAGGCAAGACACAGGGAAAAATTACAGAACATGACAAGGCAATATCTGATTTACATGTCAAATTCAAAATCATTAGTTACCAACATGAGGTTACAAAAAAAATCAATGCCATGGAACTAGGAAGAAATTCCTGCTGATTATGATGATGACAGCACAGTTCTTAGAGGAGACAAGACTTAGGACTTCTGAAGAACTATTAAAATTTTGATAGAGATAAAAGCAGAAGTAGGGAATTTGGCCTTTGGATCTCATTTATTAAATACTTTGCATAAACATTATAGGCATTGTGCCAAGCATTATAGAGAAAAAGAAAGAGAAAAGCATAGGCTCTGACCTCATGAAGCTCTTATTCTAATTGGAGAGATAACATTTACATAAATAAGATATATAAGGAGGAGAACTATCAGTGATGGAGACTTGGAAAGGTCTCAAAGGAGATGAGATTTGAATTGAATCTTGAAGGAAGCCATGTCATAAGTGAGAAGGGAGAACATTCCTTTCAGGTATGAGGGACACCGAGTGAAAAGGCATAGCCAGGAAACATCTTGTTCTAAGAACAGTAAGTAGACTAGTGTAGTTGGATCATAAACTTTTTGAAAGAGAGTAAGGCATGAGAAGATTGCAAAGGTAGGAAGGGACCAGTTTCTGATGGACTTTAAATAGCAAGCAGAGGATTTTATGTTTGATCCTGGAGGGATTAGGAAACCACAGAAGTTTAATGAGTATGAGGGAGGGTTGTATGTCACATGATCAGACCAGAGTTTAGGAAAATGCCCTGGGGCAGCTGAGTGGAGAATGTATTGAAGAAGAGAGAGATTTTAGGCAGGAAGCCCAATCAGTACAGGCTAAAGGTGGTGAAAGACTGAAATAGAGTAGTAGTTATGTGAAGTTAAACAAAGGGGATGTATAAAATAGATGCTCTGAAGGGAGAAAGGATAAGACTTGAAAAAAATTATAAATGTAGAATGAGAAGGAGTTGAAACTTGGACTGATTTTGTGAGCCTGGACTTGAACAATGAAGGCATCTTTAACAGTAACAGGAAAGTTGGGAAGAGGTAAGGGTTTGGGGTGAGGATGGAGTTATTGACTTCTGTTTTGGACACATTCAGTTTAAGGGGCTTATGGGGAATTCATTTCAAGATGTCCAAAAAGGCAATTAATGTTCCTAGACTAATTCAGGAGAGAGATTAGATCTGGATAGATTGACATGGGAATCATCTGCAGAGAGATAATTAAACTTATGAGATTATAGGCAAGATGATATAGAGGGAGAAGAAAAGAGGTTCCAGAAAAGAGTCTTGGGGAATACCCATGGATTGTGAACATGTCTGAGATAAAGATCCAGGAAAAGAGGCTGAAAAGAAGCAGTCAGATAGATAGAAGAAATACAGGAGAGAGTAGTTAATGAAAACCTAGAGAGAGAGTGTTTCAGGAGAGAGAAATGCACAGTCAAATACTGCAGAGAGGCCAAGAAATATACAAACTGAAAAAAAAAAAAAAGGTTATTTGATATGGCAATTGATCATAAAATGGTACCTCTGGAATGAGCAGTTTGAGGCAAATGATGAGGTTGGAAGTTAAATTACAGAAAGTTTATAAATAAATGAGAGGAAAGGAGGAGAAGGAATGGAATCACCTAACTTAAATGGTTCTGAAAGAGTTTAGCTGAAAGGGTTGGAGAAATATAGGGTAGAGTTAGCAGGTCTAACTAAATTAAATGAAAGGTTTGTTGTTGTTTTGTTTTTTTAATAGGTAGTTAGTAAATGGTGATGATTGAAGAAATCATGAGAAGGAAAGAAGGGGACAATTTGCTAAATAAGATAGGAAGGTGATGGGATCAAGGGTATACATTGAGGACAGCTAGATGGCTCACTGGATTGAGAGACAGGCCTAGAGAGAGGAGGTCCTAGGTTCAAATCTGGCCTCATATATTTCCTAGTTATGTAACCCTGGCCAAGTCATTTGACCCCCTTTACTTTGCTCTTATCACTCTTCTGCCTTGGAACCAATGCATAGTATTTATTCTAAGACAGAAGGTAAATATTTTTTTAAAGAGTATGTACTGAGGGATTTTCCATGTGAAAGAGGGGTCAAAGAGGAAATGGTTGGGGAAGATTTCTGAGTGAAGAAAAGTAAGGAGGAAGAGAGCATAAGGATGATTTAAATGACCTTGATTTTTTTTTAGTGAAGTTTGAAGTATAGGACTTAGTTGAAAGGACACTAACTGGTATAGGATAGAGTATTGGGCCTCAAGTCAGAAAGATTCATCTCCCTTAGTTCAAATCTGGCCTCAAACACATACTTTTGGGACTCTAGGCAAATTCCTTAACCCCATTTGCTTCAGTTTCTTCATCTGTAAAATAAACTGGAGAAAATATCTTTGTCAAGAAAAGCCCAAATGGGGTTACAAAGAGTTGTTGTTGAACAACAACAATCCACTATATTGAAGGGTTGAACATGAGAAGAGGTGCTGAGGGGAAGTTGAGGAGAGATGAGATTGCTTCGAATAGCCATTGTGATGAGTGGGATAGTGAATTGATTTGGCTTTGTATAAAGATTGCCTTATTGTAGTGAGGACCCAGGTAATACTATGGAACATAAATTTGTAGTGGATCCAGGCAGCATGATGATATAATTTCTTTTTGTAGCATGTGAACATTAGCAAAGGAGACAGATTTGAGAGTAATTTAAGGTTGGAGTTTAGCAGGGCCTGACTGATAGTAGTAGGACAAGGAGGCAAAGTATTTAAGGGTAGAGAATTATATAGAGGTGAACTGATTCACTGAGGGCTTGAAATAGGGAAAGGGAGACAGTGTAACGAGTACAGGGGTGATGGCCTAAGAAAGAAATAAAAGGTAGGTATGCTGTAAGAAAAGGAAGCCCACAAAAAGTGTGTTCCATACCCCTAAGGCATAGTCAGTGATCTCTACACTTTCACCCTTTGGAAGGAGATGAAGAGGAGGTGAGATCAAATGAGAGGGTGAATGGGGAGGGATGATGGAAATATTTCCCTTGTGGAGGAGTCTAATGATACCAGGAACTTGAGGGTTAGGGAATGATAGTCATGCCAGTGGTATTCCAAGAAGCACCAGCTGGAGGAATTCTACAGAGAGGAAGCATATTACCACCTCCACCCTAGGACAAAGTTCCAGTTACTCCACACTAGATATAACTCTAGGCAGGGTCACAGGCTTTGGAGGTAAGAACAAAATGGTCATCAATTTGAAGACTAAATGGAGCACAGAATTGTTACTTCTAATATTGCTTTAAGGGGCAAATAAAAAATAAAAGAGTAATTGTTCTCTTAGGGGGACTGTCAGAGTAATAAAATAGGAGCAACATTGTATAGTGGAAAGAATATTGGCCTTGGAAACAGGAGATGCCCATATTTGTCTCACCTCTGATACTAGTTATGAGAGAATAAACTGGTTAGTCACTTAACCTTATCTGTTACTTTTGGAGTCTCAGTTTCTACCTTTAAGAAATGAGGACAATCTGTAGAACAAACCTCAGGGGTTATTGTGAGGAACAATACAGCAAACATGTTAATGTTTGTAAAATATAGTTAATGTAGTGTTAGCAAATATGGTACAACTAGTGTCAGTAAAATATTCATGTCCTCCCTAAATGCCAATTATTATTTTTATCTGAGGTTCCCACCCAACTTGCTTTTATTTTTTTTCCATTAAAAAAATTATGGGTTTTTTTCTTAGTTACATCTGGTTTATTCTTTGATTTAATTGATTAACTTAATGCAGAGTCCAGGTAAGCTTCACTCATACATAAATGAGGAATCTGAGTCCAGGAAAAAGAAGGCTTTCTTTTTACCTTCAAAGGACACATAGTGGCACTCAAGCCTAGAGTTTAGGTCTTTTGGCTCTCATTCAGTATTCAGTATGTTATTATGTTAGGCTGCCCAGCAAAAATTTTTCCTGGGCCAGGAAAAGATGGATAATTAGATGTTGATGTTGATGATGATGTTGATTATATCATTGATGATGATGTCGATGATGATGATGTTGGTGGTGGTAATGATGCTGTTGTTGATGATGATGTTGTTGATGATGATGTTAATGATATTGTTATAGTTGATGATGATGATGATGATTGAATTTGGAGTTGGAGGTTTTCTTTCCATTTTCTTGGAGACTGTGTCCAACCTCTTTCACCCTTCCATTGTATTGGTCTTCTTGAGTGAAATATAAAATTACTCCATTTTATTCCTTTTACCATTTCTCTTAGTATTATCCTCTTCTTTTTACTCCTAGTTATATATCTATATATGTG
>NW_025362276.1:0-3376 GCF_016433145.1 Gracilinanus agilis
ACTGTTATATATAATATAATATTAATATAGCAATATTAATATTGTTAAATTATTAATTGTTTATATATGAAATATATAATATATAATAATTATAAATTATTAAATTAAATTATTAAAGAAGTAATATCTCCATTTTCATTTTACAAATGAGAAAACTAAGGTTAGGGGAGATAAAATGCATAGTTTGGAATTGAACCCGTCTCAACAAAAGAAAGCAAGTCTGGTAAAGGATGGGCCATAAAAGAGCAGAGGATAAGGAAAGTACATACAGATATGTGTTCCAGTAGGGTATTGGTAATGGTTTGAACCTCTGATTTTAATGGTGTAGAAACCCCCATGCCCCAAACCATTATAGTCCTGTTTCTGTTCTTAGAGAGTCATCCAGGGTCCCAAATGGTGAGTTGCCCAAAGTCACACGGTCAGCATGTGCCAGAGATGGGACTTTGCCAGAGAAGCAATAGAAACAGAGAAGCATAAATTCAGAGCAGGAAGGGACCTTAGTAACCATTTAATCTAATACCCTCATTGCACAGATGAGGAACTGAGGGCGAGGGACATGAAGGACCTTGTACAAGACCCTATTGGCACTAAGTGTCAGGGAAAGGATTTGAACCCAGGTCCTCCAACTCCAAATACAGTGCTCTTTCTTTTGGACTTGGAGATCAGCTCTTTATTCACTATCCCCTCATGCATCTCATTCATCCAACTATCTATCCATCCCTCCATCCCTCCATCCTTCTATCTATCTATCTATCTATCTATCTATCTATCTATCTATCTATCTGTCTGTCTGTCTGTCTGTCTGTCTGTCTGTCTGTCTATCTATCCATCCATTCATCCATCCATCCATCCTTCTTTCTATCTATCTACACATGTGTATCTAGGTGTGTCCCTGTGTGTTTATGAATAGATATGGAAAAATAATGATGCCAAATTACCACTGTTAAAGCACATGTTTGCCAAACACATTCTTAAAATTTCTTTCTTTGTAATTCAGTACAGACGCTTTATTCATTTTTGTCATTACTGCTCTCCTTTTTACATCATGTATAATATCAGCTCCCATGTATAGAGACTTTCAGATTTGGAAAACATTTTATACACATAATTCCATCTAATCCTCATAACATGCATACCATGTGTAGTATTATCTTCATCATATAGAGGGGGAAACTAAGGCATACAATTCTTAAGTGACTTTCCTCTGCTCATGTAACTGAGAAATGGGTGGTGCTTGTTTTGGAGCCCTGAATTGTTTGCCTCTAGGTCTAACTCTCCATCCGTATTGCCTCCTGGAAGTGAGTGTTACCTGGCATCCCTTCATGTTCCCAAGCCCTGCCCTATTATTGGGCCTCCAGCACTCTCATCCTCCTCCCAGAAGTTTCTTTTGAATCTTTGTGGTGGCAAAAATTTGAAAATGAGAGAATGTCCTTCGATTGAGGAATGGCTGAAAAAATTGTGGTATCTTTTGGTGATGGAATACTATTGTGCTGAAAGGAATAATGAACTGGAGGAATCCCATGTGAACTGGAACAACCTCCAGGAACTGATACAGAGTGAAAGGAGCAGAACCAGGAGAACATTATTTACAGAAACTGATACATTATGGTGCAATCACATGTAATGGACTTCTGTACTAGCAGCAATGCAATGATCCAATATATTTCTTTCTTTTTTTTTATTCTTTTTTTTAAAAAAAATTTTTAAACCCTTAACTTCTGTGTATTGACTTATAGGTGGAAGAGTGGTAAGGGTAGGCAATGGGGGTCAAGTGACTTGCCCAGAATCACACAGCTGGGAAGTGTCTGAGACCAGATTTGAACCTAGGACCTCCCGTCTCTAGGCCAGGCTCTCAATCCACTGAGCTACCCAGCTGCCCCCAATCCAATATATTTCTGAGGGACTTAATAAGAAAGAATGCTGTCCACATCTAGAGAAAGAACTGTGGGAGTAGAAAGAAGAAAAACTGCTTGATCACATGTTCTATGGGGATATGATTGGGGATATAGACTCTAAGCTATCACCCTGGTGCAAATATCAATAATATGGAAATAGGTCTTGATCAATGACACATGTAAAACCCAGTGGAATTGAGCATTGGCTATAGGAGGGGGTGGGAGGAGAGGAGGGAACATGAATCATGTAACCATGGAAAAATATTCTAAATTAATAAAAAATTTAAAAAATTACAAAAAAAAGAAAGGCTCAAATCAATCCTACTTCATACTTTAGCTGCCTACTTCTTTCACTCCTTTCCTCTCTTCACCCTCTGGTTAGTTCCTCCTGAAATCTCTATTTTGAGGAAGGGTTCTGTCCATCCATACTTTGGTCTCTGAACTTAGCCACCATGCCCTCTTGGTGGGTACCTCCCAACACCTCTCAGCTTCATTTTTTGTGTCTTCCCCCATTGGAAAGTAGGCTCCCTGAGTCTTTTTAGTGTCCCTTGCTCTTCATACAGGGATTGGTATATTTTGTTGTTGAGTTATCTCAGTCATGTCTGACTCTTCATGACCTATTAGGAGTTTTTTTCGGCAAAGATCCTGGAGTGGTTTGTCATTTCCTCCTCTAGCTCATTCTATAGATGCAGAAATTGAGGCCAAGAGAGTTAAATGAGTTGCCCAGGGTCACACAGCCAAGAAGTGTCTAAAGCCTGGTATATAATAAGTGCTTAAATTAATAAATATTTGCAGACTTGATTTGATTTAATGCTGCTTCTACAGGAGGGACCCTCTAGCGCTCTTGAAATAATAAGTCTGGAACCTGGGGTGTGTTTTCCCAAGAAATTTGTTGACCCTATCCATTCTTCAAGGGCACCTCCAAAGTCTCATCCCTCAGTTTTCCTCAGGGGAATGAGTTCTTAAAACAAAGAACAGTATCAATGTTTGAATGGTAGCATCAGAACCTGAGGTCTTGAGTTTAAATCCAAGCCCTCATACTTCTTAGCTGTGAGCTTGTACAAGCTCCTTTTGCATTGCCATGCCTCAATTTCCTCATCTGTAAAATGAGGGTGTTGGGGGCAAATATCTCACATTTTCTTTAGCAATTTAAGTTTTGCCATGTTTTATATCTTATCTTGTTTGTTCCTCACAAAAACTCTGGGAGTAGGTACAAATGTTGTCCTTATCTTATAGATGAGGAAATTGAGACAAAATGAGGCTAACTGCCATTCCTAGGGTCACGCAGTAAATATCTAAAGCAAGATTTAACTTCCTGTCATCCTGGCTCCAGAATTCACAGTTCCAGCCACTGTGTCACCCAGCTTCCAAGATCTCCTTGAGATCTAAAACTGGGATTTTTGCAATGATTCTTTCCTTTACTCCCTCATCAATGGAAGAGGGATGCCAGCTTCCTTCCTCCCTCCTCTTCTTCCCTTTCT
>NW_025362277.1:0-1492 GCF_016433145.1 Gracilinanus agilis
TTACATCTATATATTGACTTAGAAAATGGCATATTAACATTATATACATTCTATTGTATTTTTCATTTGTTAAAATTTCCCAATTACATTTTCATCTGGTTCCTGTGGGTCTTATGTCAATGAGGTTGACACTTCTGGTCTAGAGGATAGAATTACTCTTGGAGTTAAGACCTGAGTTCAAGTCCTTCTTTTGACACCTATTGGTTCTTTGACCCTAGATAAACCATAACCTCTCAGAGATATGGCAATTGGCAGTCTGAAATAGTAGAGGAAGACTCCTCTTTGGGAATTTCCTTCCTCAATGAAACTAGGTCCTAGGAAAGAAAAAAGATCCTACCAAATATAAATATGTCTTGGACTTCTCTTAAAGAAATATTGGAAGGGGCAGCTAGGTGACTCAGTGGATTGGGAGTCAGACCTAGAGACAAGGTCTTGGGTTAAAATCTAGCCTCGGACACTTCCTAGCTGTGTAACTGAGCAAGTCACTTAACCCCCAATGCCTAGCCCTTACCTGTCTTCTGCCTTGGAATCATTACATAGTATTGGCTCTAAGATGGAAGGTAAGGGTTAAAAAAAAAAAGAACCTATGGTTCTTCATGTTTTAGAACAGTCTAGTAAAAGGTAGCATCCTATCGAATCTTAGTGATACTTATGTATTCGCCATCTTGCATTAGACTGACTTGTTCAGCTTGATTTTATAAATTATACTCTATGCATTTTGTATATAACTTCCTGAAGCTATAGGTTTTATAGGCTCAATGTTCTTGGCAGTTGTCTCCTATAGATTTCTGCTATTATTTTTCTTGGCTTGATAGCTGTTATCTATAGACTCCTCTCTTTTATTTTAAAATCCTTTGGTTAGATTCACAGGACTACATCATACTAGCTCTTATCATGTTCATAGCATTACTGGCCAGAAACTTGCCCTTCCTATATTTTAAACTGTGACCAGAAATCCAAATAACATTCTCTAACATTGTCTTCTTAACCAGGTGCTCATTTTCCAGCCATTTCTCCACTGAAAACCTTGTCTTTGGTGGACAGCAGTGAAGAAAGCATCATCTGTGTCCCAAATATTTTCTGTTTCTGAGTTCCTTCTGATAATCATTTGCTTCCATGTGAATCATCAGAAAAAAGGTTCTCTCCTTTGGCAATTTGGAGGGTCTCTATGATATCTTGGATATCTCCCCTATGAAAATAGCAGACTTCTCTTTTTTTTCTTTATTAAGTTGTCTTCAGTTCCCTTCAGTAACAAATCACCAAAAGCCACTGACTTCTTTTTTTAAACTTTCTTGGATTATTTACACCCTACAGCAAATGGGCACTTAAAAAAAAAACCCTTACCTTCCATATTGGAGTCAATACTGTGTATTGGCTCCAAGGCAGAAGAGTGGTAAGGGCTAGGCCATGGGGGTTAACTGTCTTGCACAGGGTCACACAGCTGAGAAGTGTCTGAGGCCAGATTTGAAACTAAGACCTCCTGTCTCTAGGC
>NW_025362278.1:0-4180 GCF_016433145.1 Gracilinanus agilis
TAACAAGAATAACATAGAGATAAAGATCCTTAGTTATAAACCTGACAACTGTGTTCAAATTCAATTGTTCTCCAAACAGGACAGATTTTTCATGATGTTTAAGACCCCTTAGGGGATCACTTTGCAACATTTTGAGGTTCATAGAGGTTCCTGAGACTTCAGAAAAGGTAGTGCCAAGGGAGATCAAGTGCTGTCTAGGGCATGAGAAGTTCCACTCTTGTATCCTGACAACCATATTCTTCTTCTCGTATCAATGTTTTTAATCAGTTGTAGAATTAAAAAGGCACCTACAGGAATGATTTAAGCAGAGAAGTAGGCTCACTGGGTTGCTAAAGATTCTCTGTTTTGAGACAGAAGAAAGAGAAGAGGGCATTTGCATCAAAAGTCTCTGAGACAAGAAATAGGAGGGAAAGTAAAAAAAAAAGAAGAAATAAAACAAAGATGAAGAAGAGAGAAAAAGGGGGAGGAGAGTAAGAAAGCTCATAGAATTAGAGCTTAAAGAGATTCTCTACATCATCTAATTCAACCCTTCATTTCCCAGATGATAAAACTGAGGATCAGTTGACTTGGCCAACATCACATCACTAGTAGAAGAACCATAAGTGGTGAGTAGCAGAATCAAAAGATAAACTCAAGGGGTCTGACTCTAATTCTGGCATTCTTTCCATTATACCATATAGCCTTGAGCTGATTGTGATAAAAGAGAAATATGTATACACACAGTTTAACTTAAAAATTGTTTGGTGTGCAGGCTTAATATCTATTTATTAATATTTAATTACCAGTTACCATTTAAAATATTTATTAATATTTAATTATTTCATGTATAAATATTAGATACACACACTCAACAATACTTAAGTTAGTTTGTGTGAATATAAATAGAATAAGAGTATCTATATTTAATAGATTTTAAATTAGTATAGATACATAATTGTTTTTAGATTAGCATAGATATTTATATATACATAATAACCTCTGGTTTCAACAATTAATTTTTTGGTTAGAATCAAATAATGTAAGGAGAAAAAGAAGTCTCTCTCTATATATATATGTGTAGACATGTGAAACAGACATGTAAATATGCATATGTACAATATACAATAAATATGCATACCTACAATATGTCTAAACAATTAAATATATCATACAACAATACACGTACCTATACCAACCAAAAGATGCTTCATCTATCTATATCTATATTTATTTATCTATTTCTATCCACCTTTAAAGTATTTGGCTTATAGTATAATATTTGTATAATTATACATAATATATGTAGTCTAATGAATATCAAATTATTTATGATTTCCAAATATTAATAAATAATTAAATAGTCATAAATATTAAACTACATATCAGTTTTTATATTTGTCATCATACTCACCATCATGGTGATATGTAGGACTGCTTTCCCATTTGTGTTCTTTTTTCCTACCTATATCAATTGGTTTTAATCAAATAATTAATCATAATAACCAGGGGGCCAGCACTGAGTCTTCTATTTCTTTTGTAAATAACCATGCACACACACAGACCCTTTTTTGCCCAAACCTGTGATTTCATCAATGGTGTGGCATATACGGGATACTCATGTTTTGATGCTGGAAAGCCAGCCTGGGAATCAAGTTGATCTGAGATGAAATCCTGCTTCTGACACCTATTAACTGTGTGACCTTGGCCAAGTCACTGCACCTCTCATTCCCCCCCACCACCCGAAGTCTCCAAGATTTTAAGTTGCCACTCAGTTATTGGTATGCTTTGTAGGAGACACTCAATAACATGACATAGAAATTTTATTGCCATCAAAACCATTTTGCCATAAAGTACTTAAATTTTCAAGATAATTCTGATGATTTCGCTTTTGACTCTTCTTTGAAGGTCTTCCCCGACCCAAGGTGGTTTGGTTAATTCTGTCATAGCTGGAACCTTTTTGCAGGGGTCAGTTTCATCGCTTATTCAGGTAATTAGCACATTACCTAATCCTTTTAAATGATTTTCCCAACACACCTCCGAAAAGGATTTCATCCTGAAATATGCTCTGCTAATGAATCGTTGGCCCAGCTGGAGAGAACGAATAATCCATTCAAAAAAGTTTCTATCGCAGCCATGTTTTACTGGGTGACCTCCACTTGGTAGTTAATGCTGACTGCCAGAAGGGGGCCTCCGTCAACAGCTCTGAGACTACTCTCTGTAGTGTCATCATTTCAGATTAAAACTCCATTTTTATGAGTTTTTAATCATTCTTTAAAAAAAAAAAATAAATTGCACTGAAACCATTTCCTGCATCTCAGAGGACTTCTGCTCTCTCATTCATTTTAATAATACATTTTTGAAGTGGTTAATGTTGAACATTCCTTAATATCGGGAATTCAACCCTGAATAAATAAGTAGTCTTGCCAGTCTTGTAAATGGATTGGTGACTATTCTTTTTTTTTCTAATTTTTAATTTTTTTAAAAAATTGTATTTAATTAATTAAGAACATTTTCCCCATGATTACAGGATTCATGTGCTTTCCTTTCCCTCTCCCCACCCCCTCCTATAGCCGACACACAATTCCACTGGATTTTACATGTGGGTGACTATTCTTGATATGTGGCACTCCCAGGGTGAGCTGTCCCTGGAAATGTCATTTGTCTCTTTATGTTCGCTTTAAGGAGATCTACAGTTTGGCTCCCATCTATTGTATTCTTTTTCTAAGCCTTAGTGGACATTATAACTCTCCTAACTGGACTGCCAGGCAGTTAGATGGCACAGTGGATGGCACAGTGCCAGGCGTGGAGTCAGGAAAACTCATCTTCCTGAGTTCAAACCTGGCCTCAGACACTTATAAGCTGTATGACCTTGGGCAAGTCACTTAACCCTGTTTGCCTCTGTTTTCCTGGCTGTAAAATGTGCCGGAGAAGGAAATGACAAACCGCTCCATTATTTTGGTCAAGAAAAACCCAAATAGGGTCAGGAAGAGTCGGATAGGACTGAAAAGACTGCACAACGTCAACAAACTGGACGACTAGCCATTCCCTGAACTCAGCACTCCATCTCCTGACCTCGCTTTATAAATCTGTACACTCTGTCCCTGCCATCTGGAACCTGCTCTTCCCTCATCTCTGCCTCGTTTTTCTTCCCATTTCTTTTTAAGCCTCTGCTTAATCATTGCCTCCACCATGAAGCCTTTCCTGTTGGCTCCAGTTGTTAGTATTCCCTCTTCCAGTTTTCTTTATTATTTCTTTTTTAATCCTTCCCCAACCCAGGGGAATGGGCACTACTTAAAAAAAAGGGGGGCATTTCCCCTTGTATTTCTATATCTCCAGCACCTTATACAGAAACCTTGCAGGTTTGCTTGTTTTCCAGGCTTTGTGCTTTTTTTTTTTTTAACTGTTGGGAGCTCCTGGTGAAGAACTTCTTCAAGTTGCTGGAGGCTTTGAGAAGTTAAGTGACTTGTCCAGGGGCACACGGTCATGTATGTCAGAGGTGGGACTTGAATTTACAACCCAATGCAGATGAATCCATTACTCTCCATCACACTAGCAAACAGAGGATCATTAGTGGAAGGACAACAGGGAATTCTTTGTGTCTGAGTCACCCATATCTAGGACTCATACACATAAAAATACATACACTTTTAAAAAAAACCCTTACCTTCTATTTAAGAATTGACACTAAAGATCTGTTCTTAAGCAGAACAGTAAGGTCTAGGCAATTGGGGTTAAGTGACTTGCCCAGGCTCACACAGTTAGGAAGTATCTAAGGTTATATTTGAACCCAGGACTTCCTATCTTCAGGTCTGGCTTTCTATTCACTGAGCCTCCTTACTGCCCCTTTTGCACTGTTTTCTAGGAATGTTACTCCTTTAAAAGTTGAAGATCAACTATATCTGAGGTTATAATTACATAATGAATAATAATTAAATTAAATAATAATTTTACCAGGAGTTTCAATTATGTAACACATAGCTTTCTTTAAAAGGAGAATCATAACAGAGGCAGATCAAAGCATACCATCTTCCACACTGGTTTTTTTATGGTTTTATTTTGGGATTTGAGTTTTGTGACCCATGTGGAATATGTTCTGCATGATAATACATGTATTATCCAGATCAAGCTGCTTACCATCTCTGAGAGGGGGGAGGGAAGGAAGGGAGACAATTCAGATCTCATAATTGTGGAAAACATGTGG
>NW_025362279.1:0-1544 GCF_016433145.1 Gracilinanus agilis
ATATTATATATAATATATTATATATGTATTTATACTTATATATTAGTTATAATTGTATGTTATATTAGTTATTTAGTTATAGTTATATATTAATGATAGTTATCGGTTAGTTATTAAATATTAATTATGTATTAGAGTGCTATATAGTTAGATATATGCTATATCTAACTCTGTAATTTAATAGCTGGGGAACAAGTTATTGAGCCCTGGTTGCCTTATCTTTAAAAAAGCAATAACCATAAGGCTGCTAGGAGGAGACAATGTATGGAAAGTATTACATGAATGTGAGCTGTTATTATTCACTATGGGACAGGTTCTTCAAAGCATCTGCCTCTGAAGAAGGCAGAGGGGACATTATTCCAATTTTACATTCAGTTAACAAGCCTTTATTAAGCATTTACCGTGTGCCAGACACTAGGCTAAGTGCTGGGAGATAAAAAGAAAGACAAAAACGGGGTTTTTGGTGCAGCTAGGCCATTCAGTGGATAAAGAGTCAGGCCTAGAGGCGGGAGGTTCTGGATTTAAATGCAGCCTTAGACATTTCTTAGCCGTGTGACCCTGGGCAAATCACTTAACCCCCATTGCCTAGCCCTTACTGCTCTTCTGCCTTGGAACCAATACTTGGTATCGGTTCTAAGACAGAAGGAAAGGATTTAAAAGAAAAAAAACCCAGGATCTTTGCTCTCAAGGAGCTCACCTTCTAATGGGGTGTCAACCCACAAATAATTATATTTACAAGATATACACAGTGTAAAGGGGAGCACATCTCAGAGCTAAGAGATTGGCGATAAATAGTTGGAGTAGGGGCGATGAAAGGCTTCTCATTTTCCAGATGAGAAAACTGAGTTCCTGAGAGAGAAATGCCCAGGGTTAAAGAGGAAGCCCAGGACTCCCCATTCCCAGTTCTGTCCTCATTTTGTGTCTTTGACGTAGGAGACAGCTCCTGGCCCCTCAGACCTCTCAGCTGGGCCAATGGAATTTGAGTAGACAGAATCTGGAATTCGGAGGAGTTAGTTGTTTTTTTCTCGGGTTCTGCTAATGTTTTATAGGGAGAAGGATAAAACAGCTTTCTAAAGGAGGCCTCTGGGCCTCTCGAGCAGCTGGCTAATTTGAACTGTGCCCACAGAGCTGTCCTTTGTGCTTGCAGCTGCCTTGTTGGCTATTTTATTGGGGCCGGGCTTGGAGGACTGGCCCCCTGGAGAGTTCTATTTCCCTAACTTTAGCTTCCTTACAGGCAGGTGCTGGGGATGGCAGTAAACTCCCAGACTCGGAATTAGTGTTACTCACTATTTTTATTCTTCTGTCTTATTTTCTCACCAGCTATCATCTCCTGGAAATCAACAGATGGGGCTTTAGGCTCAGGTTGGGGGATAAGACTCAGACCTATTCCTAACAATGTAGAATCACCCTGCTGCTGAGTGATGGCAATATTAGCATAGCATATACTTTTGTTATATAATATTTTATTGCCTAACATAAAGTAAGATATTTTATAGTATATATTTAATTTGCATATATATGCAATATATAATATTGTATATATT
>NW_025362280.1:0-1316 GCF_016433145.1 Gracilinanus agilis
TCTATAAAAGGGGGATAATAATTGTACCCCCCATGTAGTATAGTTGTGAAGCTCAAAAAAGATAATATGTGTAGCACTTTGCAAATCTTAAAGCACTCCTTCAATGTTAGGATAGGGTAGGAACTGGACATTTAATTTCATTGGTATGGGAACTCCCCAGTGAGGAAATCCTTTCTTCCAAGAAGGAGCACTTCATGGCCTTTTAGTTTATTTTTTCAATTAATAAGCATTTATTTTCTTATCCATTGCACCACCACTGGAAAAAACAAAAACCGAAACACAAACACAAAGTCGAACCAAAAACCTATAAAAATATGAATAGTCAGTTGAAACAAATCCCCACGTTGGCCGTGTTCAAAAACGTATGTCTCACTTTGCATCTGCAGACTGTTGCTTCTACACATTGTCAGTGAAGTTGGTCTGTATTTTTCAAGTCATTACAACATTCCAGACACTGTGCTGTCCTGATGGGGATAGAAAGACCCCAAACTGGAAGTGGGAAGCCTTCTTTTTCATTGGTCATCTGGAATCCTGGGTGGCCATTGTAGTGACCAAGATGATGAAATCATTTAGACCTATTTGTCCTACCAATGCCATTGTTATGGTATGAATTATTCTTCTAGTTCTGCCTATGTGAAGGTATTAAAATAGGCAATGAGGAAACCAAACTATCACTCTTTGCAGATGATATGATGATCTACTTAAAAAATCCCAGAGAATCAGCTAAAAAGCTAGTAGAAATAATCGACAGCTTTATCTTTGATACTTCTGGCCTAGGATTTTGGGAACTGATGTGACATGATCAGGATCAGTATATGACAATAGTAGGATATGAACTCAGCTCTTTGTGCCTCTTGGCTTCCTCTTTCCTTTCAGGACTCAGCCCCAATTCCGCCTTCTGCAAGAATCCCTTCCCAGTTATCCTCAATGGCTAAAGCCTTCCTTATGATATTGTCTCTAATTTCTATTTTCATATATCTTTAATGTAACTGTTATATATGACCATGTATATAATTTATATGACTATATAACTATCCTGTCACCCATTAGGATGTAAGTTCCTTTAGGGCAGGGACTGTTTTGAACTTATCCTTCTGTCCTTAGTGCTGAGCACAAAGCTTTTCTCATAATAAATTCTTTATAAATGCTTGTTGCCTGAATTTTTAAGATGATTGTAATAAATATTAGTTATTTTGTTGTTATTATTTTTTGTAGTTACTGCTGATTTATTGATTTCAGCTTTAAATCCTATGATTTTTTAAATAATACTTTCACTACTTACCTTAATCTCTCTGTTTACTCATCTGTAAATGGAG
>NW_025362281.1:0-3157 GCF_016433145.1 Gracilinanus agilis
TCAGGCATCCCATTCTCCAATCAGCTTAGATCCATATACCATCTAAGGATCTTGGGCCATCTCTTTATTCAGGCTCAAATACAGAAGCACCGTACCCCCTATAACACTATCCCTGGGCAGGTTCCTGCAGGCATCTTTCATATAAACTGCTTCATCACTCCCTTTGGATCCTGATTTATGCCTGTTGTTGTCTTGGTCACTGGAGATTGGCTGTTTAGGAGACATATTGAATCAGCTTCATTTCAGCTGCATGAGCATATCCCCATCTAGCTCTTCATCAGCCGCTTGGAGAAAATAGTCTGCCTCATTCTCATCTTCCGCCAATATGTGGGTTATTCGAGCTTGCTGCTCAAGGTCCTCTGCAGTATCATCCCCATCTCCCTTATCCACACCCGGGAATTGTCTGCTCCCAGATGGCTGGGGTAGTCTTCACTTCTCCTCATACTTGGGCACAAGGCTCTGGTGGAGGATACTTCCATTCCATATGGCCTCTTGGATTTGGATGAGTTGTGCTGGCATCCTGGGGTGGCTCTCAGTCATCCCAAACAGTGCTGCGATCAAGCCTTCACGTTCCGAAGCCAGCATGGGCCTGAAACAGCTGTCACTTTGTGCTCCCCGTCTGGTTCTGCCTCACCCTCCAACATCCCTGCAACCATGGCAAATCTTCCAAGCGGCTCATATTTGGGAACTTCTCTTGTAGAAGATTCTTCAACTCATGACTGGCGTCCACAGAAACAAGCCTCAGGCTCTAGTATTGGAAGTGGTGCTCTTGGGAGTCCCCCTGAGCTTCATATCAAGTCCATGCGGGTCGATGCCACACCCACATTGGCGGATATGAGAACTGCTGGACTTGCATCCCATGGCGGTGAAGGGAGGAGACAACATCCCGCCCCCGCGAGGACCCAGTGATCCGGAAAATAGAGCCCCAACAAGCCAAAACGGCCTAATGTCTTCTTTTTTGCTGAAGATGAGGATGTTAAAAGGGCAAGCCACCATTACTGAAATCTAAAGGGAACTCACCAGTGAAGCTTAGGGATCCATGACTGTCCCACTCACTTCCAGGCTGAGAGGGCAACATGAAGAGGGAATGAGGTAAGGAGGCATCACATGCTCACCTGCTGGCTCTTCTGCGCCCAATGCCCACGTGGCGCTGCTATAAGGTCCGCTGCAGCCCGGAAACAGGCTGAGCGGACTGAGCACAAGGACCCTGCCTGCTTTCGCTCCTTTCTAGTGACTTCCTGGCAGGCTGGAGATAGGAAATGTTCAAAGGGCTCTCTTCATACTGCAGCCCAATGAAAGACATGGAATGCTGCGTCACCTCTGATATCAAGCCCAACTGAGCAGGAGCTAGTGCGGGCTGGGACAGAGCAGAGTAGTTGATTTATTCTAATATAACACTGCTTAATATTTGAGAGACTTAAAAGTCGAAAGTTGAAGGAGGCACCCAAATAGAATGTACCTCCATGGGCTGCCTGTTGCTACAGAACAGCGATGGCGAGCCTGTTGCATGGGTGTAAAAGATGGCACACAAAGCCCCCATGCCCCAGTTCCTTACTAGGAAGGCAGAGGGACTAGGGCAGAGCTGCTCCCCCTCCCCCTCTCCACACCTGATGCCATTTTTTTCACATCCCCATCCCTCTGCCCAGCGGCACAATGGGAGTGCAGAGGGGATGAAGTGGGCGGCTTAGGAGGAGCAGAGAGCCCCCGCCACTCCCTACCCCTTCTCCAACAGGCCTGAGGACATTCCTCACTTCACCCACCCTTCCAATCAGCAGCCCGGTGGGAGCACTTTCTCCCTCCCAGGTCTTGTGTAAGAGGAGGGGCAGGGTGCTCCTGGCACTCCATAGGGGGAAGGGTCTTTTGGGGGGGAGGCACAGCACTTGGTCTGAGGGAGTGGGATGGGGGCAGGGCCAGGCACTCCATTTCTAAAGTCTTGCCCATCGCTGCTATAGAATGTAACTCCTTGAGAGCAAAACACTGTCTTTGGTTTTGCCTTTATTTCCCCAGCATGTTTCACAGTATTTTCTACATAGTAGATGCTTAGTAAATGCTTATTAAATTGGTATGGACCTCGACAATGCAGGTTTCAGGGAGGCCTTTAGATAAACAGGGTGTAAGTCAGTGGTGTTTCTCCACAGCTGACAGAGATTTGTACCAGCTCCTATAACAACTATCATTTAGCTAAATGACTTCATTTGAGATAGATTCAAATAGCTTTCTGTATGCAGAACAAACTAACCTGTACTCTGGTGAACAGAAAAGGATCCATGTTCATAATTTTTATTTTGAAAACTATTTCATGGAACTCTGGATAAATGAACAAGTATTTCAAAATAGTTACAATAATGCCCTAAGTACTATATTCTAAAAGAAATATATATTCTTCATGCTATTATCCCTATAAAACCCGTTTTAAAATATAACATGTTGGACCACTTACTAAAAGAGTACACTTATTGAAACACTGGAAGAAACAATCTAAATACTTTATACATAAACTACACAAACTACAAAGTACAATATGCATTATATATAGGAAAGTGAACCATGAAGGCAGCATATTCCAATGAGAAAAAAATTGCATTAGGAAGGTCATGTGGCTCTAAAGGTTGATGCTTCAAAATATTTGCATTTTGAAAGCTCATACATTTGTAATATTTACAAAATTCCACTATAGGCCTTAAAACTATCATTTAAAAAATACCTTATATTAACTTTTGTAGGAAAAGAAGGATAATTCATAGAATCATCCATCTATATCTCTTTTTTAAAAAATTAGGATATTTAAATTTTTCATTTTCATCCTCCATTTTTAAAAGCATATTTACAGATTCTTGGTTCACTCCTCTCATTTTCTTTCTTTGTAGTTAACTTACTAATTTTGTGTACTACTGCCTGACTTATCTTAGACTACCCTTCCTTTTTATGATGCTTATTCTCTCCCTTCTATTTTTACAATCATTTATAATGGTAGGGAAACCAAAAGGTGTGTGTGAGTAATTAAGTAGTTTTGAATTTTTAAAAAAATCATAATAGTATATCATCTTTCCTATCTAGAGACAATATCCCCTCTTTATTCTTCTTGACCTAAACTCTTAAAATGTTTTTTTGTTTGAATATTTTGCTAACCTCACCTCATTCTATCTTTTTTCTTTCT
>NW_025362282.1:0-5623 GCF_016433145.1 Gracilinanus agilis
AAGCTCTGCCATGGCGATCTTTTCTTCTTTACTAGATCACAGACGATCTTCCGTATCAGAGGTATCAAACATACAGTCCTGAATGGAGCCTAGACAAAATTAAAATGTAATTGGGAAATGTTTAACAAAATAACGACAAATATAACCTAGCAGAATGCTGAGTTATGGTTTTCTAGATCAATCCATGGTCCGTTTCTGTTTGAGCTCGACCTCACTGCTGTGGGCCACCAGATGGATAAGAGAAAGCAATAATATTTCTATAGCTTCTATTACATGCCAGGCACTGTGCAAACTAAGTACTTAACCAATATTATCTCATCTGATCCTCACAACACTAAGAGGAACAACTTGGGAGGTAAGTGCTTTTCTTATCCCCGTTTTACAGTTGAGGAAACTGAGGCAAACAGGTTTCAAACGATTCACTTAGGGTCATACCGCTACTAAGTGTAGGAGGCTAGATTTGAACTCAGGTTCCAGGCCCAGCACTCTATCCACTGCATTACCAGTTACCTCTCCTAGAGGTTACAATCTTCTCTTATGAAAGATTATAGACTTCTCAGAGGGAACTTGAGAAAAGAGAGAATGACGACCCTTTAAGTGGGGAGGCTTGAAATCATCTGAACTGAACCATGGAAGAAAACAAAGGCTTGGAGACAGACATGAGAAGGGAGTGCATTCCAAGGAGGGAGATCGTTGTACAGGTTCCAGGAGGGAGGAGATGGAGCATCTTGCAACTGCTAGTGGTCCAGTTAAACTAAAATGGAAAACTCAGGAAGGGAAGCAGTGTGTAATAATATTGAAGAGATGGGGAACAGTTGGGACTTTCCCTGCTACCTTGCCAATGGACCATACATAAATGTGAGGGTGGGTGGACAGGAGTAGGGAATGGACCGAAGGGATTTTCTCTACCTGCATCTGCCACTTTGGACTTTGGAGGTCAAAAGGCATGGAGACCTGGAAATGGCAGAAATCTGATAATTAATGAAATGGTTTGCTCTCTAGAATCTTAGGATCGTGGATTTTAAAATGGACAAGACCTTAGAGATTATCCAATCCAATCCCTTAATTTTTTTATTGATTAATTAAGAAAATTTTTCCATGGCTACATGATTCATGTTCTTCCCCTCCCTTCCTCCCATGTCCCCTCCCATAGCCAATACACAATTCCACTGCAATCCCTTCATTTTATAGATGAGGAAACCAAGGCCAAAGGAGAAGTGATTTGTCCAAGGTCATATCTTCAAATAGTGTTAGATCCAAGATGGGATCCCAGGTCCTCTAATTCCAATTCTAGAATTCTTTCCATTCCAAGGTTGGCTTTTTTCTCCCCTCAGGATTCTAGAGGTAACCCTGAGGGATTAAGGGAGTCTTCTTTCCATTCTTTCTTTTTAGTGAAATAAAGGAACGTTTTGATCTATAATCTGATTCTAACATACCGTTTCTCTTTTGGCTATGGATAGCATTTTCCATCATGAATCCCTTGAGTTATTTTGAAAACTTAGTTAAGGCTTCTAAGGCAATTTCTCTTAAGCCCCCATCAATATATTCCTTCTTTTTATGACCAGTTGATATCTATTAGCTAGGTGTCAAAGCAGATCAGTACCTTCTCTGAAAAGTAAAATTTTTGAGAACTTCTTAGAATACAAAGAAAATAAATAACATGTGCAGGTTCATATGGACAGTATGTATCAGAGGCCCATTCCTCTTTTGGCTATACTCTTGACTATTTTGATCATCTCTACCATACCAAAGAAGTCTTCTGATCCTGGTCATTCACTCTATTCAAGGACTTCTCACACTGGAAGTACACTTTACTCCTTTATCCTCTTCCTTTATCTGTTTGGCTAGGTGACTCTCATAACCTTTATCTTAAGGAAAACAGTCAGTCAAGTCCTCATTCCTTTTTGGGCTGCTCAACCATGGTCCTTTGAAGGCATCTTCCTGATCATCTAAACAGCTTTCAACTCCTTTTTATCTATTGTCTTCCTTCACTAGAATGTAACCTATTAGAAAGCAGGGATTTTTGCATATATGTATGCAAAATTCCTTCTCTCTCTCTCTCTCTCTCTCCATATATATATATATATATATATATATATATAAAACTTCTTACTTTCTGTCTTAGTATTAATTCTGAGACAGAACAGTGGCAAGGCTAGGCAATTGAAGTTAAGTGACTTGTTCAGGGTCATGTAGCTAGGAAGTCTGAGACCAGATTTGAACCCAGACATTCTAGATTCCAGAAGGCACTTTTCTTTCTTCCTGCTCTTATTTGTAGCATAATGCCTAGTAAGTAGATAGTGCTTAATAAACAATTGTTGACTCAGGTCTTCCTGACTTCAGAGGCAGCTTCCATTCTATTATTCTATTTTGACTCTCATGTAATAAAAATAATAACACATTAGACTAAATAGTACAAAGACATGAAAGGCATTATTATTATTATTATTAAAAACCTCTGAATTCAGTGCCTATCCCAGGTTACTCTCTCCACCACCACCACCTCCACTCCACAACCATCCCTCAGGTTTTCATCTCTTTCCCCCTGACAAATAAATTATATTCCCTCGGTGGAGCATATCACAACATGCTGTTAGGAGGCAAGCAAGCAATTTCATATTAATCACAGTGAGATATAAATGAGTGATGGGCTATCTATCCTCTCTGGGGCTTATTTGCATTTTAAGAAGATAGTTCTGCAACTCAAATGATGAGAGAGAGAGAGAGACAGACAGAGAGAGAGAGAGAGAGAGAGAGAGAGAGAGAGAGAGAGAGAATATGTGTGTTTGTGTGCTCACACATGTCATAGAGATATTAAGGAGCAAAGACTGAAGTGGGAGGCTTTTCTGTTTATACCTCCACCCCAAGGTAGTGGCTTTACACAGTTTCTGAAAGCTGGCTGACTTGCTTAATCAGCTACACATCTTGCATGATGGCTATAAATCAGAACATCAGAGCAGGAAGGATCAAGAGGGTTCTTGGAGCCTGACTAATTCCCCAGCTATAGCTTCAGAAGATGGCCATGTTTCCAAATAACCTTTTATTTTTTTAAACCCTTAACTTCCATCTTAGAATCAAGGAAAAATAGTGGTATGGGTTAGACCAGTGATGGGCAAACTTTTTAAAGAGGGGCCAAAGGAATGGAAATGCTCCTCTGTCAGTCTGTTTCTAAGGCAACTCTTTTGAAGTTTTATTGTATTGTATCCTGCTCATTGTATTCATCAGATTAGGAATAATGTCCCACAGCAGGACAGAACATTTCAGGGGGCTGCATCTGGCCTGTGGCTGTAGTTTGCCATCACTGGGTTAGACGATGGGGATTAAGTGACTTGCCCCAGTTCACGTAGTTAGGAAATGTCTGAAGTCAGATTTGAACCCAGGACTTCCATCTGGCTCTCAATCCACTGAGTCACTAACTGTCCCTGCCAAACAGGGTTTTAGAAAAAAAAAACACAAAACATTTTATTGGGAATGGAAGGGATCAAGAATAAGCTTATTGTCCTGAGCTGTGGGTATCACTATGAGTCTGGATATGCTCTAGACCAGGGATTGGCAAACTATGGCACGATGCCAAATCCAGGCCTCCTACAGCCTATTTTGGTATGACCCTGAGCTAAGAATAGTTTTTAAAGTTTAAAAAATATAGGGAGTGGCACTTCCTACCTTGTTTGGTCAGGCATCGCTTTGGGGAAAAGGTGGGACTTCAGGAATAAGATGGGAGGCTTCATGAGCGAAGAGTGGGGTCTGGGGAAGGAGGCACTTTAAGGGAGGAGACAAGTTATGAGAGCGTTCAATTTGTGGCTAGAGTCCTTGGTTTGAATCTTACCATTCCTTCTTATTCCCTGGCTGGCCTGGGATCTGCAGATCCTTTCTTCCTCCTGTCTTCAGTTCCTCATTAGGAGTTTAGACGAGATAATCGGACGTACCTTCCAACTCTGGACGTCCTACAGTTTGAATCTTTGAATCAAGTTAAACTTTCTTAATGGATTCCATTTTCCTTCTCACGGCATCCAGGCACTACGGGAATGTCTACGTCACCTCATCTACAAATTTAGAGTCTACGGAGAAGCACGATTCTTTTATAAAGCCACAATCTCCAAGTTATTTTGAGGCCATCTATCGAGTTACAAATACCTCTAAGGAGCGTACTCTGGAGCTGGAGGGCCTCCTTCTTAGCCTTCAGCCAGCAGCAGGCAAAGGGCTGATTATACCTTACCCTCTTTGAGAATGTCAAGGTTAGTCCAAGGCAGGAACAAGTCATCTTTATTTAGCACTTTGAGCTTTAAAAAGCACAGTCCTTCTAACACCACAGGGAGGTAGGACTCAAATGCCAGGCTGAATCGGTTTTTTTTTTTGTTTTGTTTTGTTTTGCTTTATGGAAGGCCATTGTTTTTTAGAACCACCAGACAATCATCATATGAACATATTAGCCATTTTTTTTGGTCATACTTTTAAGCTGTTTTCCAGAGTTATTTGAAAAATGCAGCTAGATAGTTCAGTGGTCAGAGGGTTAAAGACCTGACTTCAAATGTGGCCTCAAACACTTACTAGCTGTATGATCCTGGGCAAGTCACTTAACCCTGTTTACCTCAGTTTACCTCAGTTTCAAATGAGCAGGAGAAAGAAATGGCAAATCAAATTGCCAAGAAAACCCCAAAAGGGGTCACAAAGAGTCAGACATGAGTGAATATGAACAATGAATTTGAAGAATGCACAGTCCCCTTAGCAATATATCAGCATGACTATCTTCCTTACCCCTTCCAATGCCAACTATTTCCATTGGGTATGGGGTCAAACCTTAGCATTATTGAATTTGTATAATTCGTGATTTGAAATAACTTTTCATATGGTTGTTAATAGTTTGTAGTTCTTTTAAGGAAGTGTAGTTTATGGTTTGGCTTTTTATCTATTGAGGGATGACTGTTGGTATTATGTATTCCCCATTTCTTGGATGTTAGACGTTTATGAGAGGTATTTACTACAAAAATCCCCCTTCCCTTCAATTTTCCAATTTTCTACTTTTATTTTAACTTGAGCTGGATTGACTTTATTTATATAAAAGCCTTTCAATTTCAAATAAGTAGAATTATGGTTCACAGTGGATGAGGAGTGAAGTTAGAGAAAAATACTAGTACTGCAACTTTGTATGATCCATGTTGAGAATCTATAAGGAATGCTAATGAGAGATATTTGCTCTAAGGACTCGCCCCATCCACCCCAACTCTCCCACTGCCAGTTTACTGCTTTGAAGTCAAGCTTAATTGATTTTATTTCTTAAAAAGCATTCTAAAGCATCCGTATGATCTAAAAGCAACTACTAGGCACCTATTATATTTATGTAGCCGGCAGTCCAGTCATTTCTTCTATATAATTCTTGCCCGTGTATTTCCACAAGGTCTCTACAGAAGGTAGACCTAACCAATAGATAAAAATATTGGGACAGCTCATAGTCTGTCTATTTGTTCTTCTTCATTCTCTCTATGTGCTTGGCCCATTTGTTTGTTTTAGATATACCTGTGGCTTCATCGACATAGGGAATACTTAATGAAAATTTTCCCTTTACTCCAGTGGGTCAGGATCTGCTTTATAACAATCTCAAAAAGTTGTTGAGAGATTCAATGAC
>NW_025362283.1:0-1071 GCF_016433145.1 Gracilinanus agilis
CTGGTCTCAGAAGGGAGTTGAGATAAAGTCATGCCCCAGTTTCCTGAAATGTCAGGATCCCCAGAGGAGCCAAGCTCTCTCTGTCTTGAAGCTTGGGCCCCAAACAGCACATATCCTTCTTAGTGCTCAACTGCATGCTTCCACCTTAATCGGAACTTTGCTTTATGTTTAAAACTTTTTTTTTTCCCTTCAAGACAAGGCTCTTAAAGTTTGGAAATGTTGCACTGGCCACCTTTCTTGCACAGTCCCAACCCTTATATCTCAGTCTACCCAGACAGAAGAAAAGCATTTTGGTGAAATGGAACCAAAGAAGACTCTCGTGGGGAGGGCAGAATGCCATTTGAATGTTTCTAAGGGATAAGATAAGAATTCTGGGCATAATTATTTTCTTTTACCAGAAATTTGAGCAGAGTGAATTTTAAAGGTTTCATTGAGGATATTTAAAGGTTTCATTGAGAATATTAGAAGGATCTTATGGTCTGAGATACAAAAGGAAAGTAAACTCAAGAAGAGAAGGCTCTGGAGAAGAAACCCATTAGAAATGATTCTTGATGTAGAAGAAAAGGAGGAAGTATCTAAAAAAGACCAATGGGTTTTCACTGAGTGATTAATGAGCACCAATGCAGATTTTCATATGTATATACTATGACAACTATGTTTTAAGTATCATAAACAAAATGGGGAAGGGGAAGAAAACAAGCTTTTATTAAGAATCTACCAAGTGCTACTTACTTTAAAAATATCTCACTTGATCCTCACCACAACCCTGAGAGGTAAGTATTATAATTATCCCCATTTTAAAAGCGAGGAAAGTGAGACAAATAGAGTTTAAGGGGACTTGCCCAGAGTCACACAGATAGAGGCCTATTTGAACTCAGGTCTTCTTGATTCCAGGCCCAGCACTCTATCCACTATTCCTCCTAGCAGCCTGGCCTTCTCAAGTTCCAGGATGGGTCTCTATAATATTTAGAAATAATCTTGGGGATAGGGGAGAAGAAGGTAGAAGGGAGAGAGGAGAGAGCAATAGGATTGCTGGGGGAAGGGAGGAAGGAAGGAAGGAAGGAAGGAAGG